>NW_028270141.1:149616204-149623704 GCF_037043375.1 Chiloscyllium plagiosum | reverse complement strand
GTGTGTGTATGTGTGTCTGTGTGTGTGCATTTGTCTGCGTGTGTGTGTCTGTGTATGTGTGTCTGTGTGTATGTATGTGTGTCTGTATGTGTGTGTCTGTGTGTGTATGTGTGTCTGTGTGTGTGTATGTGTGTGTCTGTGTGTATGTCTTTGTGTGTGTATGTGTGTATGTATGTGTCTGTGTGTGTATGTGTGTGTGTGTCTGTGTATGTGTGTCTGTGTGTGTGTATGTGTGTCTGTGTGTGTGTCTGTGTGTATGTGTGTGTATGTGTGTATATGTCTGTGTATGTCTGTGTGTGTATGTGTGTCTGTGTGTATGTGTGTATGTGTGTCTGTGTGTGTATGTATGTGTGTGTGTATGTGTGTGTATGTCTGTGTGTGTATGTGTGTCTGTGTGTGTATGTGTGTCTGTGTGTGTGAATGTGTGTCTGCGTGTATGTGTGTCTATGTATGTGTGTCTGTGTGTGTGTGTCTGTGTGTATGTATGTGTGTGTCTGTGTGTGTGTATGTGTGTGTCTGTGTGTGTGTGTATGTGTGTCTGTGTGTGTGAATGTGTGTCTGCGTGTATGTGTGTCTATGTATGTGTGTCTGTGTGTGTGTGTCTGTGTGTATGTATGTGTGTGTCTGTGTGTGTGTATGTGTGTGTGTCTGTGTGTGTATGTATGTCTGTGTGTATGTATGTGTGTCTGTGTGTGTGTGTATGTGTGTCTGTGTGTGTGTATGTGTGTCTGCGTGTATGTGTGTCTGTGTATGTGTGTCTGTGGGTGTGTGTCTGTGTGTATGTATGTGTGTGTCTATGTGTGTGTATGTGTGTCTGTGTGTGTGTATGTGTGTGTCTGTGTGTATGTCTGTGTGTGTGTATGTGTGTCTGTGTGTGTGTATGTCTATGTGTGTATGTGTGTCTGTGTGTGTGTGTATGTGTGTGTGTCTGTGTGTATGTGTGTGTGTGTATGTGTCTGTGTGTGTGTGTATGTGTGTGTGTCTGTGTGTATGTATGTGTATGTGTGTGTGTGTGTATGTGTGTGTGTGTTTGTGTGTGTGTATGTGTGTCTGTGTGTCTGTGTGTGTATGTGTGTGTATGTCTATGTGTGTGTGTGTCTGTGTGTATGTGTGTGTGTCTGTGTGTATGTGTGTGTATGTATGTGTGTATGTGTGTCTGTGTGTGTGTGTGTGTGTGTGTGTATGTGTGTATGTGTGTGTGTCTGTGTGTATGTGTGTGTGTGTATGTGTCTGTGTGTGTGTGTATGTGTGTGTGTCTGTGTGTATGTATGTGTATGTGTGTGTGTGTGTATGTGTGTGTGTGTTTGTGTGTGTGTATGTGTGTCTGTGTGTCTGTGTGTGTATGTGTGTGTATGTCTATGTGTGTGTGTGTCTGTGTGTATGTGTGTGTGTCTGTGTGTATGTGTGTGTATGTATGTGTGTATGTGTGTCTGTGTGTGTGTGTGTGTGTGTGTATGTGTGTATGTGTGTGTGTCTGTGTGTATGTATGTGTGTCTGTGTGTGTGTGTGTGTGTGTGTATGTGTGTGTGTCTGTGTGTATGTATGTGTGTCTGTGTGTGTATGTATGTGTGTGTGTGTGTATGTGTGTGTATGTATGTGTGTTTGTGTGTGTGTATGTGTGTCTGTGTGTGTGTGTGTATGTGTGTCTGTGTGTGTGTATGTGTCTGTGTGTCTGTGTGTGTGGAAAGGGGTGGAGGAAGCCTCCCCTCGCCAGCCCCAGCCCCAGAGCAGTGTGTGTATGTGTGTCTGTGTGTGTATGTCTGTGTGTATGTATGTGTGTCTGCGTGTATGTGTGTCTATGTATGTGTGTCTGTGTGTGTGTGTCTGTGTGTATGTATGTGTGTGTCTGTGTGTGTGTATGTGTGTGTCTGTGTGTGTGTGTATGTGTGTCTGTGTGTGTGAATGTGTGTCTGCGTGTATGTGTGTCTATGTATGTGTGTCTGTGTGTGTGTGTCTGTGTGTATGTATGTGTGTGTCTGTGTGTGTGTATGTGTGTGTGTCTGTGTGTGTATGTATGTCTGTGTGTATGTATGTGTGTCTGTGTGTGTGTGTATGTGTGTCTGTGTGTGTGTATGTGTGTCTGCGTGTATGTGTGTCTGTGTATGTGTGTCTGTGGGTGTGTGTCTGTGTGTATGTATGTGTGTGTCTATGTGTGTGTATGTGTGTCTGTGTGTGTGTATGTGTGTGTCTGTGTGTATGTCTGTGTGTGTGTATGTGTGTCTGTGTGTGTGTATGTCTATGTGTGTATGTGTGTCTGTGTGTGTGTGTATGTGTGTGTGTCTGTGTGTATGTGTGTGTGTATGTGTCTGTGTGTGTGTGTATGTGTGTGTGTCTGTGTGTATGTATGTGTATGTGTGTGTGTGTGTATGTGTGTGTGTGTTTGTGTGTGTGTATGTGTGTCTGTGTGTCTGTGTGTGTATGTGTGTGTATGTCTATGTGTGTGTGTGTCTGTGTGTATGTGTGTGTGTCTGTGTGTATGTGTGTGTATGTATGTGTGTATGTGTGTCTGTGTGTGTGTGTGTGTGTGTGTGTATGTGTGTATGTGTGTGTGTCTGTGTGTATGTGTGTGTGTGTATGTGTCTGTGTGTGTGTGTATGTGTGTGTGTCTGTGTGTATGTATGTGTATGTGTGTGTGTGTATGTGTGTGTGTGTTTGTGTGTGTGTATGTGTGTCTGTGTGTCTGTGTGTGTATGTGTGTGTATGTCTATGTGTGTGTGTGTCTGTGTGTATGTGTGTGTGTCTGTGTGTATGTATGTGTGTCTGTGTGTGTATGTATGTGTGTGTGTGTGTATGTGTGTGTATGTATGTGTGTTTGTGTGTGTGTATGTGTGTCTGTGTGTGTGTGTGTATGTGTGTGTGTGTTTGTGTGTGTGTATGTGTGTCTGTGTGTCTGTGTGTATGTATGTGTGTCTGTGTGTGTGTGTGTGTGTGTGTATGTGTGTGTGTCTGTGTGTATGTATGTGTGTCTGTGTGTGTATGTATGTGTGTGTGTGTGTATGTGTGTGTATGTATGTGTGTTTGTGTGTGTGTATGTGTGTCTGTGTGTGTGTGTGTATGTGTGTCTGTGTGTGTGTATGTGTCTGTGTGTCTGTGTGTGTGGAAAGGGGTGGAGGAAGCCTCCCCTCGCCAGCCCCAGCCCCAGAGCAGTGTGTGTATGTGTGTCTGTGTGTGTATGTCTGTGTGTATGTATGTGTGTCTGCGTGTATGTGTGTCTATGTATGTGTGTCTGTGTGTGTGTGTCTGTGTGTATGTATGTGTGTGTCTGTGTGTGTGTATGTGTGTGTCTGTGTGTGTGTGTATGTGTGTCTGTGTGTGTGAATGTGTGTCTGCGTGTATGTGTGTCTATGTATGTGTGTCTGTGTGTGTGTGTCTGTGTGTATGTATGTGTGTGTCTGTGTGTGTGTATGTGTGTGTGTCTGTGTGTGTATGTATGTCTGTGTGTATGTATGTGTGTCTGTGTGTGTGTGTATGTGTGTCTGTGTGTGTGTATGTGTGTCTGCGTGTATGTGTGTCTGTGTATGTGTGTCTGTGGGTGTGTGTCTGTGTGTATGTATGTGTGTGTCTATGTGTGTGTATGTGTGTCTGTGTGTGTGTATGTGTGTGTCTGTGTGTATGTCTGTGTGTGTGTATGTGTGTCTGTGTGTGTGTATGTCTATGTGTGTATGTGTGTCTGTGTGTGTGTGTATGTGTGTGTGTCTGTGTGTATGTGTGTGTGTGTATGTGTCTGTGTGTGTGTGTATGTGTGTGTGTCTGTGTGTATGTATGTGTATGTGTGTGTGTGTGTATGTGTGTGTGTGTTTGTGTGTGTGTATGTGTGTCTGTGTGTCTGTGTGTGTATGTGTGTGTATGTCTATGTGTGTGTGTGTCTGTGTGTATGTGTGTGTGTCTGTGTGTATGTGTGTGTATGTATGTGTGTATGTGTGTCTGTGTGTGTGTGTGTGTGTGTGTGTATGTGTGTATGTGTGTGTGTCTGTGTGTATGTGTGTGTGTGTATGTGTCTGTGTGTGTGTGTATGTGTGTGTGTCTGTGTGTATGTATGTGTATGTGTGTGTGTGTGTATGTGTGTGTGTGTTTGTGTGTGTGTATGTGTGTCTGTGTGTCTGTGTGTGTATGTGTGTGTATGTCTATGTGTGTGTGTGTCTGTGTGTATGTGTGTGTGTCTGTGTGTATGTGTGTGTATGTATGTGTGTATGTGTGTCTGTGTGTGTGTGTGTGTGTGTGTGTATGTGTGTATGTGTGTGTGTCTGTGTGTATGTATGTGTGTCTGTGTGTGTGTGTGTGTGTGTATGTGTGTGTGTCTGTGTGTATGTATGTGTGTCTGTGTGTGTATGTATGTGTGTGTGTGTGTATGTGTGTGTATGTATGTGTGTTTGTGTGTGTGTATGTGTGTCTGTGTGTGTGTGTGTATGTGTGTCTGTGTGTGTGTATGTGTCTGTGTGTCTGTGTGTGTGGAAAGGGGTGGAGGAAGCCTCCCCTCGCCAGCCCCAGCCCCAGAGCAGTGTGTGTATGTGTGTCTGTGTGTGTATGTCTGTGTGTATGTATGTGTGTCTGTGTGTGTATGTATGTCTGTGTGTATGTATGTGTGTCTGTGTGTGTGTATGTGTGTGTCTGTGTGTGTGTGTATGTGTGTCTGTGTGTGTGAATGTGTGTCTGCGTGTATGTGTGTCTATGTATGTGTGTCTGTGTGTGTGTGTCTGTGTGTATGTATGTGTGTGTCTGTGTGTGTGTATGTGTGTGTGTCTGTGTGTGTATGTATGTCTGTGTGTATGTATGTGTGTCTGTGTGTGTGTGTATGTGTGTCTGTGTGTGTGTATGTGTGTCTGCGTGTATGTGTGTCTGTGTATGTGTGTCTGTGGGTGTGTGTCTGTGTGTATGTATGTGTGTGTCTATGTGTGTGTATGTGTGTCTGTGTGTGTGTATGTGTGTGTCTGTGTGTATGTCTGTGTGTGTGTATGTGTGTCTGTGTGTGTGTATGTCTATGTGTGTATGTGTGTCTGTGTGTGTGTGTATGTGTGTGTGTCTGTGTGTATGTGTGTGTGTGTATGTGTCTGTGTGTGTGTGTATGTGTGTGTGTCTGTGTGTATGTATGTGTATGTGTGTGTGTGTGTATGTGTGTGTGTGTTTGTGTGTGTGTATGTGTGTCTGTGTGTCTGTGTGTGTATGTGTGTGTATGTCTATGTGTGTGTGTGTCTGTGTGTATGTGTGTGTGTCTGTGTGTATGTGTGTGTATGTATGTGTGTATGTGTGTCTGTGTGTGTGTGTGTGTGTGTATGTGTGTATGTGTGTGTGTCTGTGTGTATGTGTGTGTGTGTATGTGTCTGTGTGTGTGTGTATGTGTGTGTGTCTGTGTGTATGTATGTGTATGTGTGTGTGTGTGTATGTGTGTGTGTGTTTGTGTGTGTGTATGTGTGTCTGTGTGTCTGTGTGTGTATGTGTGTGTATGTCTATGTGTGTGTGTGTCTGTGTGTATGTGTGTGTGTCTGTGTGTATGTGTGTGTATGTATGTGTGTATGTGTGTCTGTGTGTGTGTGTGTGTGTGTGTGTATGTGTGTATGTGTGTGTGTCTGTGTGTATGTGTGTGTGTGTATGTGTCTGTGTGTGTGTGTATGTGTGTGTGTCTGTGTGTATGTATGTGTATGTGTGTGTGTGTGTATGTGTGTGTGTGTTTGTGTGTGTGTATGTGTGTCTGTGTGTCTGTGTGTGTATGTGTGTGTATGTCTATGTGTGTGTGTGTCTGTGTGTATGTGTGTGTGTCTGTGTGTATGTGTGTGTATGTATGTGTGTATGTGTGTCTGTGTGTGTGTGTGTGTGTGTGTGTATGTGTGTATGTGTGTGTGTCTGTGTGTATGTATGTGTGTCTGTGTGTGTGTGTGTGTGTGTGTATGTGTGTGTGTCTGTGTGTATGTATGTGTGTCTGTGTGTGTATGTATGTGTGTGTGTGTGTATGTGTGTGTATGTATGTGTGTTTGTGTGTGTGTATGTGTGTCTGTGTGTGTGTGTGTATGTGTGTCTGTGTGTGTGTATGTGTCTGTGTGTCTGTGTGTGTGGAAAGGGGTGGAGGAAGCCTCCCCTCGCCAGCCCCAGCCCCAGAGCAGTGTGTGTATGTGTGTCTGTGTGTGTATGTCTGTGTGTATGTATGTGTGTCTGTGTGTGTATGTATGTCTGTGTGTATGTATGTGTGTCTGTGTGTGTGTATGTGTGTGTCTGTGTGTGTGTGTATGTGTGTCTGTGTGTGTGAATGTGTGTCTGCGTGTATGTGTGTCTATGTATGTGTGTCTGTGTGTGTGTGTCTGTGTGTATGTATGTGTGTGTCTGTGTGTGTGTATGTGTGTGTGTCTGTGTGTGTATGTATGTCTGTGTGTATGTATGTGTGTCTGTGTGTGTGTGTATGTGTGTCTGTGTGTGTGTATGTGTGTCTGCGTGTATGTGTGTCTGTGTATGTGTGTCTGTGGGTGTGTGTCTGTGTGTATGTATGTGTGTGTCTATGTGTGTGTATGTGTGTCTGTGTGTGTGTATGTGTGTGTCTGTGTGTATGTCTGTGTGTGTGTATGTGTGTCTGTGTGTGTGTATGTCTATGTGTGTATGTGTGTCTGTGTGTGTGTGTATGTGTGTGTGTCTGTGTGTATGTGTGTGTGTGTATGTGTCTGTGTGTGTGTGTATGTGTGTGTGTCTGTGTGTATGTATGTGTATGTGTGTGTGTGTGTATGTGTGTGTGTGTTTGTGTGTGTGTATGTGTGTCTGTGTGTCTGTGTGTGTATGTGTGTGTATGTCTATGTGTGTGTGTGTCTGTGTGTATGTGTGTGTGTCTGTGTGTATGTGTGTGTATGTATGTGTGTATGTGTGTCTGTGTGTGTGTGTGTGTGTGTGTATGTGTGTATGTGTGTGTGTCTGTGTGTATGTGTGTGTGTGTATGTGTCTGTGTGTGTGTGTATGTGTGTGTGTCTGTGTGTATGTATGTGTATGTGTGTGTGTGTGTATGTGTGTGTGTGTTTGTGTGTGTGTATGTGTGTCTGTGTGTCTGTGTGTGTATGTGTGTGTATGTCTATGTGTGTGTGTGTCTGTGTGTATGTGTGTGTGTCTGTGTGTATGTGTGTGTATGTATGTGTGTATGTGTGTCTGTGTGTGTGTGTGTGTGTGTGTGTATGTGTGTATGTGTGTGTGTCTGTGTGTATGTATGTGTGTCTGTGTGTGTGTGTGTGTGTGTGTATGTGTGTGTGTCTGTGTGTATGTATGTGTGTCTGTGTGTGTATGTATGTGTGTGTGTATGTGTGTGTATGTATGTGTGTTTGTGTGTGTGTATGTGTGTCTGTGTGTGTGTGTGTATGTGTGTCTGTGTGTGTGTATGTGTCTGTGTGTCTGTGTGTGTGGAAAGGGGTGGAGGAAGCCTCCCCTCGCCAGCCCCAGCCCCAGAGCAGTGTGTGTATGTGTGTCTGTGTGTGTATGTCTGTGTGTATGTATGTGTGTCTGCGTGTATGTGTGTCTATGTATGTGTGTCTGTGT
>NW_028270141.1:149608704-149611204 GCF_037043375.1 Chiloscyllium plagiosum | reverse complement strand
GTGTGTGTCTGTGTGTGTATGTATGTCTGTGTGTATGTATGTGTGTCTGTGTGTGTGTGTATGTGTGTCTGTGTGTGTGTATGTGTGTCTGCGTGTATGTGTGTCTGTGTATGTGTGTCTGTGGGTGTGTGTCTGTGTGTATGTATGTGTGTGTCTATGTGTGTGTATGTGTGTCTGTGTGTGTGTATGTGTGTGTCTGTGTGTATGTCTGTGTGTGTGTATGTGTGTCTGTGTGTGTGTATGTCTATGTGTGTATGTGTGTCTGTGTGTGTGTGTGTATGTGTGTGTGTCTGTGTGTATGTGTGTGTGTGTATGTGTCTGTGTGTGTGTATGTGTGTGTGTCTGTGTGTATGTATGTGTATGTGTGTGTGTGTGTATGTGTGTGTGTGTTTGTGTGTGTGTATGTGTGTCTGTGTGTCTGTGTGTGTATGTGTGTGTATGTCTATGTGTGTGTGTGTCTGTGTGTATGTGTGTGTGTCTGTGTGTATGTGTGTGTATGTATGTGTGTATGTGTGTCTGTGTGTGTGTGTGTGTATGTGTGTGTGTCTGTGTGTATGTATGTGTGTCTGTGTGTGTATGTGTGTCTGTGTGTGTGTGTGTGTGTGTATGTGTGTGTGTCTGTGTGTATGTATGTGTGTCTGTGTGTGTATGTATGTGTGTGTGTGTATGTGTGTGTATGTATGTGTGTTTGTGTGTGTGTATGTGTGTCTGTGTGTCTGTGTGTGTGTGTGTATGTGTGTCTGTGTGTGTGTATGTGTCTGTGTGTCTGTGTGTGTGGAAAGGGGTGGAGGAAGCCTCCCCTCGCCAGCCCCAGCCCCAGAGCAGTGTGTGTATGTGTGTCTGTGTGTGTATGTCTGTGTGTATGTATGTGTGTCTGTGTGTGTATGTATGTCTGTGTGTATGTATGTGTGTCTGTGTGTGTATGTATGTGTGTCTGTGTATGTATGTGTGTCTGTGTGTGTGTGTGTGTGTGTATGTATGTGTGTCTGTGTGTGTGTGTGTATGTGTGTGTATGTATGTGTGTATGTGTGTGTATGTATGTGTGTTTGTGTGTGTGTATGTGTGTGTGTGTGTGTCTGTGTGTGTCTGTGTGTGTATGTCTATGTGTGTATGAGTGTCTGTGCGTATGTGTGTCTGTGTGTGTATGTATGTCTGTGTGTGTATGTATGTGTATGTGTGTGTGTGTGTATGTGTGTGTGTGTTTGTGTGTGTGTATGTGTGTCTGTGTGTCTGTGTGTGTATGTGTGTGTATGTCTATGTGTGTGTGTGTCTGTGTGTATGTGTGTGTGTCTGTGTGTATGTGTGTGTATGTATGTGTGTATGTGTGTCTGTGTGTGTGTGTGTATGTGTGTGTGTCTGTGTGTATGTATGTGTGTGTGTGTGTATGTGTGTGTATGTGTGTCTGTGTGTGTGTATGAGTGTCTGTGTGTGTATGTTTGTCTGTGTTTCTGTGTGTGTATGTCTGTGTGTATGTATGTGTGTGTATGTGTGTCTGTGTGTGTGCATTTGTCTGCGTGTGTGTGTCTGTGTATGTGTGTCTGTGTGTATGTATGTGTGTCTGTATGTGTGTGTCTGTGTGTGTATGTGTGTCTGTGTGTGTATGTGTGTGTCTGTGTGTATGTCTTTGTGTGTGTATGTGTGTATGTATGTGTCTGTGTGTGTATGTGTGTGTGTCTGTGTATGTGTGTCTGTGTGTGTGTATGTGTGTCTGTGTGTGTGTCTGTGTGTATGTATGTGTGTGTATGTGTGTATATGTCTGTGTATGTCTGTGTGTGTATGTGTGTCTGTGTGTATGTGTGTATGTGTGTCTGTGTGTGTATGTATGTGTGTGTGTATGTGTGTGTATGTCTGTGTGTGTATGTATGTCTGTGTGTATGTATGTGTGTCTGTGTGTGTATGTGTGTCTGTGTGTGTGAATGTGTGTCTGCGTGTATGTGTGTCTATGTATGTGTGTCTGTGTGTGTGTGTCTGTGTGTATGTATGTGTGTGTCTGTGTGTGTGTATGTGTGTGTCTGTGTGTGTGTGTATGTGTGTCTGTGTGTGTGAATGTGTGTCTGCGTGTATGTGTGTCTATGTATGTGTGTCTGTGTGTGTGTGTCTGTGTGTATGTATGTGTGTGTCTGTGTGTGTGTATGTGTGTGTGTCTGTGTGTGTATGTATGTCTGTGTGTATGTATGTGTGTCTGTGTGTGTGTGTATGTGTGTCTGTGTGTGTGTATGTGTGTCTGCGTGTATGTGTGTCTGTGTATGTGTGTCTGTGGGTGTGTGTCTGTGTGTATGTATGTGTGTGTCTATGTGTGTGTATGTGTGTCTGTGTGTATGTGTGTGTCTGTGTGTATGTCTGTGTGTGTGTATGTGTGTCTGTGTGTGTGTATGTCTATGTGTGTATGTGTGTCTGTGTGTGTGTGTATGTGTGTGTGTCTGTGTGTATGTGTGTGTGTGTATGTGTCTGTGTGTGTGTATGTGTGTGTGTCTGTGTGTATGTATGTGTATGTGTGTGT
>NW_028270141.1:149531204-149593704 GCF_037043375.1 Chiloscyllium plagiosum | reverse complement strand
GTGTGTGTACGTGTGTCTGTGTGTCTGTGTGTGTGGAAAGGGGTGGAGGAAGCCTCCCCTCGCCAGCCCCAGCCCCAGAGCAGTGTGTGTATGTGTGTCTGTGTGTGTATGTCTGTGTGTGTATGTATGTCTGTGTGTATGTATGTGTGTCTGTGTGTGCCTGTGTGTATGTATGTGTGTCTGTGTGTGTATGTATGTGTGTCTGTGTATGTGTGTCTGTGTGTATGTATGTGTGTCTGTATGTGTGTATGTGTGTCTGTGTATGTATGTGTGTGTGTGTGTATGTGTGTGTATGTGTGTCTGTGTGTGTGTATGAGTGTCTGTGTGTGTATGTATGTCTGTGTGTCTGTGTGTGTATGTGTGTCTGTGTGTATGTATGTGTGTATATGTGTGTCTGTGTGTGTGCATTTGTCTGCGTGTGTGTGTCTGTGTATGTGTGTCTGTGTGTGTGTCTGTGTGTATGTATGTGTGTCTGTATGTGTGTGTCTGTGTGTGTATGTGTGTCTGTGTGTGTGTCTTTGTGTGTGTATGTGTGTCTGTGTGTGTATGTGTCTGTGTGTGTGTATGTGTATCTGTGTGTATGTGTGTGTATGTGTGTGTATGTATGTGTGTATATGTGTGTATGTATGTGTGTCTGTGTGTGTATGTGTCTGTGTGTGTATGTGTATCTGTGTGTATGTGTGTGTATGTATGTGTGTATGTGTGTATATGTATGTGTGTCTGTGTGTGTATGTGTGTCTGTGTGTGTGGCTGTGTGTATGTATGTGTGTCTGTGTGTGTGTACGTATGTGTATGTGTGCGTCTGTGTGTATGTCTCTGTGTGTGTATGTGTGTCTGTGTGTATGTGTGTGTGTGTATGTGTGTTTGTGTGTGTATGCGTGTCTATGTGTGTGTGTGTATGTGTATCTGTGTGTGTATCTGTGTGTGTATGTGTGTGTATGTGTGTCTGTGTGTGTGTGTATGTGTGTTTGTGTGTGTATGTGTGTCTATGTGTGTGTGTGTATGTGTATCTGTGTGTGTATCTGTGTGTGTATGTGTGTGTATGTGTGTCTGTGTGTGTATGTCTATGTGTGTATGTGTGTGTGTGTATGTATGTGTGTGTATGTGTGTGTATGTCTGTGTGTGTATGTATGTGTGTGTGTATGTGTGTGTATGTCTGTGTGTGTATGTATGTCTGTGTGTATGTATGCGTGTATGTGTGTCTATGTATGTGTGTCTGTGTGTGTGTCTGTGTGTATGTATGTGTGTGTCTGTGTGTGTGTATGTGTGTGTCTCTGTGTATGTCTGTGTGTGTGTATGTGTGTCTGTGTGTATGTGTGTGTATGTCTATGTGTGTATGTGTGTGTGTATGTGTGTGTATGTATGTGTGTCTATGTGTGTGTGTGTGTGTGTATGTGTGTGTGTCTGTGTGTATGTATGTGTGTCTGTGTGTGTATGTGTGTGTGTATGTGTGTGTATGTATGTGTGTTTGTGTGTGTGTATGTGTGTCTGTGTGTCTGTGTGTGTATGTGTGTGTATGTCTATGTGTGTATGTGTGTCTGTGTGTGTGTGTGTATGTGTGTGTATGTATGTGTGTCTGTGTGTGTATGTGTGTCTGTGTGTGTGTGTGTGTGTGTGTGTGTCTGTGTGTGTGTGTGTGTGTGTCTGTGTGTATGTATGTGTGTCTGTATGTGTGTGTCTGTGTGTGTATGTGTGTCTGTGTGTGTGTATGTGTGTGTCTGTGTGTATGTCTTTGTGTGTGTATGTGTGTGTGTATATGTGCGTGTGTGTTTGTGTGTGTGTATGTGTGTCTGTGTGTCTGTGTGTGTATGTGTGTGTATGTCTATGTGTGTGTGTGTATGTGTGTGTGTCTGTGTGTATGTGTGTGTGTCTGTGTGTATGTGTGTGTATGTGTGTGTATGTATGTGTGTATGTGTGTCTGTGTGTGTGTATGTATGTATGTGTGTCTGTATGTGTATGTGTGCGTGTGTGTATGTGTGTGTGTGTATGTGTGTCTGTGTGTCTGTGTGTGTGTGTATGTGTGTCTGTGTGTGTGTATGTGTGTCTGTGTGTCTGTGTGTGTGGAAAGGGGTGGAGGAAGCCTCCCCTCGCCAGCCCCAGCCCCAGAGCAGTGTGTGTATGTGTGTCTGTGTGTGTATGTCTGTGTGTATGTATGTGTGTCTGTGTGTGTATGTATGTATGTCTGTGTGTGTGTGTGTATGTATGTGTGTCTGTGTGTGTATGTGTGTGTGTATGTATGTGTGTGTATGTATGTGTGTTTGTGTGTGTATGTGTGTGTGTGTGTCTGTGTGTATGTGTGTGTATGTCTATGTGTGTATGTGTGTCTGTGTGTGTGTGTGTCTGTGTGTATGTGTGTGTATGTGTATGTATGTCTGTGTGTGTGTCTGTGTGTGTATGTGTCTGTGTGTGTATGTATGTGTGCCTGTGTGTGTATGTGTGTCTGTGTGTGTGTGTATGTGTGTCTGTGTGTTTGTGTGTGTGTATGTGTGTCTGTGTGTGTGTGTGTGTGTGTGTATGTGTGTCTGTGTGTGTGTATGTGTGTCTGTGTGTGTGGAAAGGGGTGGAGGAAGCCTCCCCTCGCCAGCCCCAGCCCCAGAGCAGTGTGTGTATTTGTGTCTGTGTGTGTATGTCTGTGTGTGTATGTATGTCTGTGTGTATGTATGTGTGTCTGTGTGTGTATGTCTGTCTGTGTGTATGTATGTGTGTCTGTGTGTGTATGTATGTGTGTCTGTGTATGTGTGTCTGTGTGTATGTATGTGTGTCTGTGTATGTATGTGTGTGTGTGTATGTGTGTGTATGTGTGTCTGTGTGTGTGTATGAGTGTCTGTGTGTGTATGTATGTCTGTGTGTCTGTGTGTGTATGTATGTCTGTGTGTATGTATGTGTGTGTATGTGTGTCTGTGTGTGTGCATTTGTCTGCGTGTGTGTGTCTGTGTATGTGTGTCTGTGTGTGTGTCTGTGTGTATGTATGTGTGTCTGTATGTGTGTGTCTCTGTGTGTATGTGTGTCTGTGTGTGTGTATGTGTGTGTCTGTGTGTATGTCTTTGTGTGTGTATGTGTGTATGTATGTGTCTGTGTGTGTATGTGTGTGTGTCTGTGTATGTGTGTCTGTGTGTGTGTATGTGTGTCTGTGTGTGTGTCTGTGTGTATGTATGTGTGTGTATGTGTGTATATGTCTGTGTATGTCTGTGTGTGTATATGTGTCTGTGTGTATGTGTGTCTGTGTGTATGTATGTGTGTGTGTATGTGTGTGTATGTCTGTGTGTGTATGTATGTCTGTGTGTATGTATGTGTGTCTGTGTGTGTATGTGTGTCTGTGTGTGTGAATGTGTGTCTGCGTGTATGTGTGTCTATGTATGTGTGTCTGTGTGTGTGTGTCTGTGTGTATGTATGTGTGTGTCTGTGTGTGTGTATGTGTGTGTCTGTGTGTGTGTGTATGTGTGTCTGTGTGTGTATGTGTGTATGTATGTGTCTGTGTGTGTATGTGTGTGTGTCTGTGTATGTGTGTCTGTGTGTGTATGTGTGTATGTCTGTGTCTGTGTGTGTGTATGTGTGTCTGTGTGTGTGTGTGTATGTATGTGTGTGTATGTGTGTGTATGTCTGTGTGTGTATGTGTGTCTGTGTGTGTATGTATGTGTGTGTGTATGTGTGTGTATGTCTGTGTGTGTATGTATGTCTGTGTGTATGTATGTGTGTCTGTGTGTGTATGTGTGTCTGTGTGTGTGAATGTGTGTCTGCGTGTATGTGTGTCTATGTATGTGTGTCTGTGTGTGTGTGTCTGTGTGTATGTATGTGTGTGTCTGTGTGTGTGTATGTGTGTGTCTGTGTGTATGTCTGTGTGTGTGTATGTGTGTCTGTGTGTGTGAATGTGTGTCTGCGTGTATGTGTGTCTATGTATGTGTGTCTGTGTGTGTGTGTCTGTGTGTGTGTATGTGTGTGTCTCTGTGTATGTCTGTGTGTGTGTATGTGTGTCTGTGTGTATGTGTGTGTATGTCTATGTGTGTATGTGTGTGTGTGTATGTGTGTGTATGTATGTGTGTCTGTGTGTGTATGTGTGTGTGTGTGTGTATGTGTGTGTGTCTGTGTGTATGTATGTGTGTCTGTGTGTGTATGTGTGTGTGTGTGTATGTGTGTGTATGTATGTGTTTGTGTGTGTGTATGTGTGTCTGTGTGTCTGTGTGTGTCTGTGTGTGTATGTGTGTGTATGCCTATGTGTGTATGTGTGTCTGTGTGTGTGTGTGTATGTGTGTGTCTGTGTGTATGTGTGTGTATGTGTGTGTATGTATGTGTGTCTGTGTGTGTATGTGTGTCTGTGTGTGTGTGTGTGTGTGTGTGTCTGTGTGTGTGTATGTGTGTCTGTGTGTCTGTGTGTGTGGAAAGGGGTGGAGGAAGCCTCCCCTCGCCAGCCCCAGCCCCAGAGCAGTGTGTGTATGTGTGTCTGTGTATGTGTGCCTGTGTGTGTATGTCTGTGTGTGTATGTATGTCTGTGTGTATGTATGTGTGTCTGTGTGTGCCTGTGTGTATGTATGTGTGTCTGTGTGTGTATGTATGTGTGTCTGTGTATGTGTGTCTGTGTGTATGTATGTGTGTCTGTATGTGTGTATGTGTGTCTGTGTATGTATGTGTGTGTGTATGTGTGTGTATGTGTGTCTGTGTGTGTGTATGAGTGTCTGTGTGTGTATGTATGTCTGTGTGTCTGTGTGTGTATGTGTGTCTGTGTGTATGTATGTGTGTGTCTGTGTGTGTGCATTTGTCTGCGTGTGTGTGTCTGTGTATGTGTGTCTGTGTGTGTGTCTGTGTGTATGTATGTGTGTCTGTATGTGTGTGTCTGTGTGTGTATGTGTGTCTGTGTGTGTGTCTTTGTGTGTGTATGTGTGTCTGTGTGTGTATGTGTCTGTGTGTGTGTATGTGTATCTGTGTGTATGTGTGTGTATGTGTGTGTATGTATGTGTGTATGTGTGTGTATGTATGTGTGTCTGTGTGTGTATGTGTCTGTGTGTGTATGTGTATCTGTGTGTATGTGTGTGTATGTGTGTGTATGTATGTGTGTCTGTGTGTGTATGTGTGTCTGCGTGTGTGTCTGTGTGTATGTATGTGTGTCTGTGTGTGTGTACGTATGTGTATGTGTGTGTCTGTGTGTATGTCTCTGTGTGTGTATGTGTGTCTGTGTGTATGTGTGTCTATGTGTGTGTGTGTATGTGTGTTTGTGTGTGTATGTGTGTCTATGTGTGTGTGTGTATGTGTATCTGTGTGTGTATCTGTGTGTGTATGTGTGTGTATGTGTGTCTGTGTGTGTGTGTATGTGTGTTTGTGTGTGTATGTGTGTCTGTGTGTGTGCATTTGTCTGCGTGTGTGAGTCTGTGTATGTGTGTCTGTGTGTATGTATGTGTGTCTGTATGTGTGTGTCTGTGTGTGTATGTGTGTCTGTGTGTGTCTTTGTGTGTGTATGTGTGTCTGTGTGTGTATGTGTCTGTGTGTGTGTATGTGTATCTGTGTGTATGTGTGTGTATGTGTGTGTATGTATGTGTGTATGTGTGTGTATGTATGTGTGTCTGTGTGTGTATGTGTCTGTGTGTGTATGTGTATCTGTGTGTATGTGTGTGTATGTGTGTGTATGTATGTGTGTCTGTGTGTGTATGTGTGTCTGTGTGTGTGTCTGTGTGTATGTATGTGTGTCTGTGTGTGTGTACGTATGTGTATGTGTGTGTCTGTGTGTATGTCTCTGTGTGTGTATGTGTGTCTGTGTGTATGTGTGTCTATGTGTGTGTGTGTATGTGTGTTTGTGTGTGTATGTGTGTCTATGTGTGTGTGTGTATGTGTATCTGTGTGTGTATCTGTGTGTGTATGTGTGTGTATGTGTGTCTGTGTGTGTGTGTATGTGTGTTTGTGTGTGTATGTGTGTCTATGTGTGTGTGTGTATGTGTATCTGTGTGTGTATCTGTGTGTGTATGTGTGTGTATGTGTGTGTGTATGTATGTGTGTCTGTGTGTGTGTGTGTATGTGTGTGTGTCTGTGTGTGTGTCTGTGTGTGTATGTGTGTGTATGTCTGTGTGTATGTGTGTGTGTGTGTGTGTGTGTGTGTGTGTGTCTGTGTGTGTGTATGTGTGTCTGTGTGTCTGTGTGTGTCTGTGTGGAATGGGGGGAAGGACGCCTCCCCCCGCCAGCCCCAGCCCCAGAGCAGTGTGTGTATGTATGTCTGTGTGTGTGTGTGGAATGGGGGGAGGAAGCCTCCCCCCCCAGCCCCAGCCCCAGAGCAGTGTGAGTGAGATGTTCCAAATCATGGGGGTATGGGAGCTGTTAGAGCTCAGGGGATGGGTCTCTATCAGACTGAAGTGAAGGCAGCAGCCCCCGATACACGGACTGGCAGCTGGGAATATCATTTTCTGAAGGACTCATGACTGTGGACTTGTGCAGCACCAATTACACTGAAAGATTGAGCAGCTCAGAGCTCTCAATTCCTCGTGGTCATTTCCACATCATTTCCTGAAGTTCTGACAGTAATGTGACAGAATGGAAATTTGAACAGAACATCTCCACGGAATAAATCAGGAATGGGTTCGAGTGCCTGTCTCACAATGTCTGAGGCCATCAGCTCCGACTCAGTTAGTAACCCCCTCGTCTCTGAGTGAGAGGCTTCTGGAGCCTGGTCTAGTCCGGAGAGCTAAGTGAAGGCTGTACCAACCAGTCGGACTGAGCTGCCATTTTACTGGGATGGAAAATCAAACTCCACTCCACACCGTCCTCTGTCCTGAATATAAAGGATGCCACAGAACACTGCCAAAGGAAAGATGAAGACTCCGACCTGGAATCCTGACCAACAATGAGAAGAAACTGATGATTTGCTCATTGACACATTACTGGGATCGAACTGTGCGGTAGCAAGCGGCCACGTTACTTACAAAACCAACAGGGACAGTGGTTCATCTGTGACAACGTGCTCTGAGATGCCCTGAGGTTGGGAGAGGGGCTACACAAATACAGACCACTCCATGTTAGTTAGCAAGCAGAGGCTTGTGCATCCCTGGTGAAGGAATGGAGCAGGACCAGTGACTGCACCGGCGTTACCACAACACAGAGCAGAGACTGAGAGACAGAGAGGGAGAGCATTCACAATAGTCCCAGAATGAATGAATAATTTACTACAAACCTGGTGTCATTCAGTCTATACAACCATCAGTTCAAACTCATCTTTCACCCTATCCCCTGAGTGGCATTATCTCCAGAACACATACAAAGAGGAACAGGCCGTTCGGCCCGTCTAACCCCCTAATGTTGCATGGGAACTACCCGTTTCTTGGTAAAGAATTGGATACATGGCTTTAACAAGGGTGTGTGTACAAGGGGAACTGTTCCCAGGACACTGGGAAGAGGAAGCTGTTTCACTGGGGAACCCAATGCAGGGACATAGCAAGTTCACAATCAGGTACAGCCCATCATCAGGAAAGCCAACCCATTCATTCACACCCCCCATCCCCCACCCACTGCCCCAGGACTAAACCCCCCAACCCCCCATCCACCACCCACTGCCCCAGGACTGACCCCCCCATCCCCCCATCCCACACCCACTGCCCCGGGACTGACCCCCCAATCCCTCCATCCGCCACACACTGCCCCGGGATTGACTCCCCCATCCCTCCACCCCCCACCCACTGCCCCGGGACTACTCCCCCATCCCCCACCCCCCACCCACTGCCCCATGACTGACACCCCATCCCCAATCCCTCACCAACTGCCCCAGGACTGACACCCCCCCATCCCCCACCCACTGCCCTGGGTATGACCCCCCCCATCCCCCATCCCCCACCCACTGCCCCGGGACTGACCCCGCCATTCCCCATCCCCCATCCACTGCCCCGGAACTGACACCACCCCATCCCCCACTCACTGCCCCGGGACTGACTCCCCCATCCCCCTATCCCCCACCCACTGCCCCGGGACTGACACCATCCCACCCCCACCAACTGCCCCGGGACTGTCACCCCCCCCCATCCCCTCTTCCCCAACCACTGACCCGGGACTGACTCCCCCATCCCCTCATCACCCACCCATTGCCCCGGGACTGACAGCCCCCAACCTCTCATCCCCCACACACTGCCCGGGACTGACCACCCCATACCCCCATTCCCCAACCACTTTCCCGCGACTGAACACCCCATTCCCCCATCCCCCATCCACTGCCCTAGGACTGACCACTCCATCCCCCACCCGCTGCCCCGGGACTGACCTCCCCTTCACCCCACCCCCACCCACTGCCCCGGGACTGTCACACCCCCATCCCCCACCCAATGCCCTGGGACAGCCCCCCCCCCCCCCCATCCCCTTCCCCCCTACCACTGCCCTGGGACTGTCCCCCCATCCCCCACACATTGCCCCGGGACTGACATCCCCATCCCCCCATTTCCCACCCACTGTCCCAGGACTGACCCCCCCATCCCCCCATCCCACACCCACTGCCCCAGGACTGACCCCCCCATCACCCCATCCCCCACACACTGCCCCAGGATTGACAGCCCCATCCCCCCATCCCACACCCACTGCCCCAGGACTGACCCCCCCATCACCCCATCCCCCACACACTGCCCCAGGACTGACAGCCCCATCCCCCCATCCCCCACCCACTGCCCCAGGACTGACCCCCCCATCCCCCATCCCGCACCCACTGCCCCAGGACTGATTCCCCATGCCCCTATCCCCCACCCACTGCCCCGGGACTGACACCCCCATCCCCACCCACTACCCCGGGACTGACCCCCCCATCCCCACCCACTGTCCCGGGACTGACCCCCAAATCCCTCCATCCCCCACCCGCTCCCCCATTCGCCCATCCCCACCCACTGTCCTGGGACTGACCGCCCTATCCCCCCATCCCCCACCCCCCACCCACTGCCCGGGACTGACACCCCCATTCCCCGATCCCCAACCCACTGCCCCGGGACTGACACCCCCACCCCCCACACCCCATCCACCCATCCACCCATCCCCCACTCACTGCCCCTGGATTAACACCCCCATCCCCACATTCCCCACCCACTGCCCTGGGACTGAACCCCCATCCCCCACCCACTGACCCGGGACTGACACCACCCCTTCCCCCCCATCCCCCACACACTGCCCCGGGACTGACTCCCCCATCCCCCCATCCTCGACCCACTGCCCCTGGGACTGACACCCCCCCATTCCCCGTCCCCCACCCACTGCCCCGGGATTGACTCCCCCCCACCCCCCACCCACTGCCCCATGACTGACACCCCATCCCCAATCCCTCACCAACTGCCCCAGGACTGACACGCCCCCATCCCCCACCCACTGCCCTGGGACTGAACCCCCCCCCCCCATCCCCCACCCACTGCCCTGGGACTGACCCCCCCATCCCCCACCCACTGCCCTGGAACTGACACCACCCCATCCCCCACCCACTGCCCCGGGACTGACTCCCCCATCCCCCCATCCCCCACCCACTGCCCCGGACTGACACACCCCACCCCCTACCCACTGCCCCAGAACTGCCCCCCCATCCCCCATCCCCCACCCTGCCCGGAACTGACACCACCCCATCCCCCACCCACTGCCCCGGGAATGACCCCTCCCATTCCCCCTTCCCCCTCCCAGTGCCCCGGGACTGACCCCCCCATCCCCCCTTCCCCAACCCACTGTCCCGGGACTGAGTCCCCCATCCCCCCATCACACCCCCCACTGCCCCGGGACTGACCCCCCAACACCATGCCCCCATCCCCCACCCACTGCCCTGCGACTGACCCCCCCATCCCCCCATCCCCCACCCACTGTCCCGGGACTGACCCCCCATTCCCTCATCCCACACCCACTGCCTTGGGACTTAAACCCCCCATCCCCCACCCACTGCCCCGGGACTGATTCCCCCATCCCCCACCCACTGTCCCGGGACTGACCCCCCCATTCCCCCATCCCCCACCCACTGCCCCGGGTCTGACCCCCCCAATCCCCCCATCCCCCATCCACTGCCCCGGGACTGACTCCCCCATCCCCCCATCCCCCACCGACTGCCCTGGGTCTGACCCCCCCATTCCCCCATTCTCCACCCACTGCCCTGGGACTGACCCCCCATTCCCCTATCCCCCACCCACTGCCCTGGGACTGACCCCCCATTCCCCCATCCCCTACCCACTGCCCTGGGACTGACCCCCATCTCCCCACCCACTGCCCCGGGTCTGACCCCCCACCCCTATCCTCCCATCCCCCACCCACTGCTCAGGGACTGATTCCCCCACCCACAGCCCCGGAACTGACCCCCCATTCCCCCATCCCCCACCCACTGCCCCGGGTCTGACTCCCCCCCCCCAATTCCCCCACCCCCCGCCCATTGCCCCGGGACTCCCCCCCCCATCATCCCGCCCACTGCCCCGGGACTGACCCCCACATCCCCCACCCACTGCCCACTCAGGCCCCTGACCCCCTCTGACCCCTGACCCACTCTGACCCTTGTCCCACTCGGGCATTCTCCTTCACACCAACTGCGCCCCTAACTCCTACAGACCTGTCAAGGGAGTGGCGCAGGGAAGTGGAAATGAAGCTGTAGATCAGCCATGGATTGGCAGGGTTAACCCGATGGGCCAAATGGCCTACTCCTGCTTCTCTTGCTCGAGTTCCCTTTGAAGGCAGGTACATTTGAACGTGGCTGATGAACTATGGGATGGGGTGGGTGAGAGGTCGGGGTTTTGTGCTGGTGGTAATGTCCCAGGTGTGAGGTGACCTCACAAAGACAGCGTGCCCTACCTGTAATGCCTAGTATCCCTGATCCCCCGGTTGCTGGGAACTCTGCCACTCTCTCTGTGGTTGAAGGCGTACAGTTTGTAAGGATCTTCACCCGGTTTCCAACGTTTCGCGTCCAGGTACCTCCGCTCATGAAAGGGATCGAACAGCTCACTGGAGTCCTCCAGCACGCCCTGAGCAAGGAAATGAGATGGTTCTGGGTTCATTTTGTCGCTAAACTAGCAATGCAGTTCAATGGTTAGCACATCGGTTAGGAAAATGTCATCAATTCCTTAAGAATGTGGACGTTGAAAACAATCAACGGGGGCCAAGGAATTGGAGTCTCTGCAAAACTACTCAGCAAAGTATACGACCTCTGGGCCAAGATGGAGAGAAGCCAACCACTGACATATCAGGGAACAGAATTGACCCAACAACCCCATGAATTTCATCATCGGATTCTTTACGCTATGATATCAAAGGTGATTTTTGAAGAATAATTGACCCCTGACAATATACCTAAGGCAGTGAATGACCTCAATTGTTCCCGATTCACTTGTCTTCAACTCTTTAAAGATGTAACAGGAAGAGTAGCTCATGGTAATATTTCATGGATTTCCAAAAAAAAATCTTTTGTAAGCAGCTAACCACATAGTGAACTCATAATTCGGATCAGAACACGTGGAACTGGGGACAAGGGAGCAAAATGGATAGTAAGCCGGTTAGAGCACAAAGCCAGAGAGATGGTTAAAGCAGTTACACAGACTGGCAACGAAGGGAAATGCTCTTTTACAGTATGCTGGATAACAATTCACATTTCAGAGCCAAGTATCATTCCAAACTGCATGGACTCACCAAGCTGTCATGTTTTGGTTTAAATAGACGGGTACTCTGACACAGCAGAGGTTACTGGGGTAGACATGGAATGGAGATGCCCACTGGAATGACACGAGGGACAACTAGTGTTAGAAACTAATGAATGGCCCCAATACAGTCACCAGGCAAAGCCCTCAGACTGGAGACAGAGGAGCTGAAGTAGGCCATACAGCTAATCTAGGAGAAAGTGAAGACTGCAGATGCTGGAGATCAGAGCTGAAAATGTGTTGCTGGAAAAGCGCAGCAGGTCAGGCAGCATCCAAGGAGCAGGAGAATCGACGTTTCGGGCATGAGCCCTTCTTCAGGAATTCCTGAAGAAGGGCTCATGCCCGAAACGTCGATTCCCCTGCTCCTTGGATGCTGCCTGACCTGCTGCGCTTTTCCAGCACCACATACAGCTAATCAGGTCTTCTCCGTCATTCAATGAGCCCTTGGCTGACCTGATAATCCGCAACTCCACATTCCTGCCTTTAACCCAATCACCCGTTCCTGACTGAAAAGCTGTTTCAGCATTCGATATACATAATGGCTCAGCCTCCACATCCTCTGTGAGGAAGAGTTCTGCAAATTTATTTCCCACTGACGGAAGTAATTCGTTCTCAACTGATTCTTAAATGTGGGCCCACCCCTCCGACTCTGAAACGACACCCACTAGTCCCAGACTGTCCCATAAAGGGGGAGGGTGGGGGGAAACAGCCTTTGTGCACCTACCCTGTCACACACCCTCATGTGTTTCAATAAGGTCGCCTCTAATTCTTCTCAACTCCAATCAGTCCACCCCAAAACTACTCAACTTCTGCTCACAAGATAATCCCTCCCTACCTGGGATCGTCCTTACCAAACTTCTCTGCACTGCCTCCAACACCTGTATATCTTTCCTTAGATAAGGGAGCTAAAGCGTTCCGAGTGTTTCAGTTGTGGCCTGGATATTTATTTTTTTCATTCCCTTTGAAATAAAGGCCAAAATCCCTCTGTTGCCTTCACCATTGCTTGCTGAGTTTATACGGAGAGTAGAGTTTTAACTCGATACAGTTCGAATGTATTTCTCTGCGCATGTAATAAACAGTATTGAGAGTAAAGTACAGAAATCTGGACTGTGCTCTCTGTCAACCTGGGTCTGAAAGTCTGGTGAATTCAGGGTTTTTGGGTTACTTTTTCAAATCTTTCATTGTTGTGACAACTCCCAGAATAGCAGCAGACTGCCAATGTGAGGCATGACAGCAGCTACAGACATGAATACACAGCTACCTCTTCCTCACAGACAGGAAGGACACAGTCAGTCACTGCGCCTGTTACAACTCAACAAGAGGCAACAGGCAATGCCTGGAACAGAGTCATCATGCCCAGTTTCACATTTAAACATAACCTGACAGTTTATTGTCACTTATAATTAACTATTGCATTTTCCAATCCTCCTGTGTTCAGAGCCCACCTGCCAACGAAGTAACACTCTCACAGAGAGAAACCTTGCTGTCTCATTCACCAGTATTCTTGAAAATCGTCCTGATGTCTGAAGGACAAAAAGCCTTGACAAAATGTGCCATTTTTTTCCTTAGACAACCCCATTCACCAACACATCCCCATTCACCAACACATCCCCATTCACCAACACATCCCCATTCACCAATTCATCCCCATTCACCAACACATCCCCATTCACCAACACATCCCCATTCACCAACACATCCCCATTCACCAATCCATCCCCATTCATCCCCACATCCCCATTCACCAACACATCCCCATTCACCAACACATCCCCATTCACCAATCCATCCCCATTCACCAATCCATCCCCATTCACCAACACATCCCCATTCACCAATCCATCCCCATTCACCAATCCATCCACATTCACCAACAGATCCCCATTCACCAACACATCCCCATTAACAAATCCATCCCCATTCACCAATCCATCCCCATTCACCAACACATCCCCATTCACCAACATATCCCCATTCACCAATCCATCCCCATTCATCAATCCATCCCCATTCACCAACACATCCCCATTCACCAATCCATCCCCATTCACCAACACATCCCCATTCACCAACCCAACCCATTCACCAATCGATCCCCATTCACCAACACATCCCCATTCATCAATCCATCCACATTCACCAACACATCCCCATTCACCAATTCATTCCCATTCATCAATCCATCCCCAGTCACCAATCCATCTCCATTCATCAACACATCCACATTCATCAATCCAATCACATTCACCAACACATCCACATTCACCAATCCATCCCCATTCATCAATCCATCCACATTCACCAACACATCCCCATTCACCAACACATCCCCATTAACAAATCCATCACCATTAACAAATCCATCCCCATTCACCAATCCATCCCCATTCACCAACACATCCCCATTCACCAATCCATCCCCATTCATCAATCCATCCCCATTCACCAACACATCCCCATTCACCAATCCATCCCCATTCATCAATCCATCCCCATTCACCAACACATCCCCATTCACCAATTCATCCCCATTCATCAATCCATCCCCATTCACCAATCCATCCCCATTCACTAATCCATCCCCATTCATCAATCCATCCCCATTCACCAATCCATGCCCATTCACCAATCCATCCCCATTCACCAACACATCCCCATTCACCAATCCATCCCCATTCATCAATCCATCCCCATTCACCAATCCATCCCCATTCACCAACACATCCCCATTCACCGATTCATCCCTATTCACCAACACATCCCCATTCACCAATCCATCCCCATTCACCAACACATCCCCATTCACCAACACATCCCCAATCATCAATCCATCCCCATTCACCAACACATCCCCATTCACCAACACATCCTCAGTCACCAACTCAACCCATTCACCAACACATCGTCATTCACCAACACATCCTCATTCACCGACCCAACCCATTCGCCAACACATCCTCATTCACCAACACAAACCCATTTACCAACACATCCCCATTCACCAACACATCCTCATTCACCAACCCAACCCATTCACCAACACATCCATATTCCCCAATCCATCCCCATCCACCAATCCATCCACAATCACCAATCCATCCCCACACAGCAACTCATCCCCATTCACCAACACATCCTCATTCACCAACACATCCTCATTCACCAACACAGTCCCCATTCAGAGACACATCCCCATTCACCAACACATCCTCATTCACCAACCCAACCCATTCACCAACACATCCTCATTCACCAACACATCCCCATTCAGAGACACATCCCCATTCACCAACAAATCCTCATTCACCAAACCAACCCATTTACCAAACATCCCCATTCACCAACACACCGTCATTCACCAACACATCCCCATTGACCAACACATCCTCATTCACCAACCCAACCCATTCACCAACACATCCCCATTCCCCAATCCATCCCCATCCACCAATCCATCCACAATCACCAATCCATCCCCATTGACCAACACATCCCCATTCAGCTACTCATCCCCATTCACCAACACATCCTCATTCACCAACACATCCTCATTCACCAACACATCCCCATTCAGAGACACATCCCCATTCACCAACACATCCTCATTCACCAACACATCCTCATTCACCAACACATCCCCATTCAGAGACACATCCCCATTCACCAACACATCCTCATTCACCAACACATCCCCATTCACCAACACATCCAAATTCACCAAACCAACCCATTCACCAACACATCCCCAATTACCAACACATCCCCAATCACCAACACATTCCCATTCACCAACACATCCCCATTCATTACCACATCCCCATTCACCAACACATCTCCATTCACCAACCCAACCCATTCACCAACACATCCCCATTCACCAACCCAACCCATTCACCAACACATCCCCATTCACCAACATATCCCCATTCACCAACAAAACTCCATTCACCAACCCAACCCATTCGCCAATCCATCCCCATCCACCAACACATCTCAATTCACCAACATATCCCCATTCACCAATCCATCCCCATTCACCAATCCATCCCCAATTCATCAACATATCCCCATTCACCAACACATCCCCATTGACCAACACATCCTCATTCACCAACACATCCTCATTCACCAACACATCCCCATTCACAAACACATCCCCATTCACAAACACATCCTCATTCACCAACACATCCTCATTCACCAACACATCCCCATTCACAAACACATTCTGATTCACCAACACATCCTCATTCACCAACACATCCCCATTCACCAAAACATCCTCATTCACCAACACATCCCCATTCACCAATCCATTCCCATTCACCAACACATCCCCATTCGCCAACACATCCCCATTTGCCAATCCATCCCCAATCACCAACACATCCCCATTTGCCAACACATCGTCATTCACCAACACATCCGCAATCACCAACACATTCCCATTCACCAAAACATCCTCATTCACCAACACATCCTCATTCACCAACACATCCCCATTCTCCAATCTATCCCCATTCATCACATCCCCATTCACCAACACACCCCCATTCACCAACCCAACCCATGTGCCAATCCATCCCCATTCACCAACACATCTCAATTCACCAACATATCCCCATTCACCAATCCATCCCCATTCACCAATCCATCCCGAATTCTTCAACATATCCCCATTCACAAACACATCCCCATTCACAATCACATCCCCATTCACCAACACATCCTCATTCACCAACACATCCCGATTCACCAACACATCCCCATTCACCAATCCATTCCCATTCACCAACACATCCCCATTCGCCAACACATCCCCATTCGCCAACACATCCCCATTCGCCAATCCATCCCCATTCACCAACACATCCCTATTTGCCAACATATCCTCATTCACCAACACATCCCCAATCACCAACACATTCCCATTCTGCTATCTATCCCCATTCATCACCACATCCCCATTCACCAACCCACCCATTCACTGACACATCTCCATTCACCAACACATCCCCATTCACCAACATATCCCCATTCACCAACAAAACCCCATTCACCAATCCAACCCATTCACCAATCCATCCCCATTCACCAACACATCTTAATTCACCAACACATCCCCATTCACCAACCCAACCCATTCACCAACCCAACGCATTCACCAACACATCCCCATTCACCTATAAATCCTCATTCACAATCCATCCCCATTCAGCAACACATCCCCATTCATCAACACATCCCCATTCACCAACCCAACCCATTCACCAACACATCGCCATTCACCAACACATCCTCATTCACCAACACATCCCCATTCACCAACACATCCCCATTCACCAACACATCCTCATTCACCAACACATCCCCATTCACCAATTCATCTCCATTCACCAACACATCCCCAATCACCAACACATTCCCATTCACTGATCCATCCCCATTCACCAACACATCCCCATTCACCAACACATCCTCATTCACAAACCCAATCCATTCACCAACACATCCCCATTCACCAATCCATCCCTATTCACCAACACATTCCCATTCACCAACAAATCCCCATTCGCCAACACATCCTCATTCACCAAGCCAACCCATTCAACAACACATCCACGTTCCCCAATCCATCCCCATCCACCAATCCATCCACAATCACCAATCCATCCCCATTCAGCAACTCATCCTCATTCACCAACACATCCTCATTCACCAACACATCCTCATTCACCAACACATCCCCATTCACCAATTCATCTCCATTCACCAACACATCCCCAATCACCAACACATTCCCATTCACTGATCCATCCCCATTCACCAACACATCCCCATTCACCAACACATCCTCATTCACAAACCCAATCCATTCACCAACACATCCCCATTCACCAATCCATCCCTATTCACCAACACATTCCCATTCACCAACAAATCCCCATTCACCAACACATCCTCATTCACCAAGCCAACCCATTCAACAACACATCCACGTTCCCCAATCCATCCCCATCCACCAATCCATCCACAATCACCAATCCATCCCCATTCAGCAACTCATCCCCATTCACCAATCCATCCCTATTCACCAACACATTCCCATTCACCAACAAATCCCCATTCACCAACACATCCTCATTCACCAAGCCAACCCATTCAACAACACATCCACGTTCCCCAATCCATCCCCATCCACCAATCCATCCACAATCACCAATCCATCCCCATTCAGCAACTCATCCTCATTCACCAACACATCCTCATTCACCAACACATCCTCATTCACCAAAACAGTCCCCATTCAGAGACACATCCCCATTCACCAACACATCCTCATTCACCAACCCAACCCATTCACCAACACATCCTCATTCACCAACACATCCCCATTCAGAGACACATCCCCATTCACCAACACATCCTCATTCACCAAACCAACCCATTTACCAAACATCCCCATTCACCAACACACCGTCATTCACCAACACATCCCCACTGACCAACACATCCTCATTCACCAACCCAACCCATTCACCAACACATTCCCATTCACCAACAAATCCCCATTCACCAACACATCTCAATTCACCAATTAATCTCCATTCACCAACACATCCCCATTCACCAACACATCCTCATTCACCAACACATCCCCATTCACCAATTCATCTCCATTCACCAACACATCCCCATTCACCAACACATCCTCATTCACCAACACATCCCCAATCACCAACACATTCCCATTCACTGATCCATCCCCATTCACCAACACATCCCCATTCACCAACACATCTTCATTCACCAACCCAATCCATTCACCAACACATCCCCATTCACCAATCCATCCTCATTCACCAACACATTCCCATTCACCAACAAATCCCCATTCACCAACACATCCCCATTCATCAAGCCATCCCCATTCATCAACACATCCCCATTCACCAACACATCCCCATTCACCAATCCATCCCCATTCACCAACTCAACCCATTCACCACCACATCCTCATTCACCAACACATCCCCATTCACCAACACATCCCCATTCACCAACACATCCCCTTTCACCAACACATCCTCATTCACCAACCCAACCCATTCACCAACACATCCTCATTCACCAACACAAACCCATTCACCAACACATCCCCATTCACCAATCCATCCTCATTCACCAACCCAACCCATTCACCAACAAATCCCCATTCACCAACACATCCTCATTCACCAACCCAACCCATTCACCAACACATCCTCATTCACCAACACAAACCCATTTACCAACACATCCCCATTCACCAACACATCATCATTCACCAACCCAACCCATTCACCAACACATCCACACTCGCCAACACATCCTCATTCACCAACCAACCCATTCACCAATACATCCCCATTCACCAATCCATCCCCATCCACCAATCCATCCACAATCACCAATCCATCCCCATTCAGCAACTCATCCCCATTCACCAACACATCCTCATTCACCAACACATCCCCATTCGGAGACACATCCCATTCACCAACCCAACCCATTCACCAACACATCCTCATTCACCAACACATCCCCATTCAGAGACACATCCCCATTCACCAATACATCCTCATTCACCAAACCAACCCATTCACCAACACATCCCCATTCACCAACACATCCTCATTCACCAACACATTCCCATTGACCAACACATCCTCATTCACCAACCCAACCAATTCACCAACACATCCCCATTCCCCAATCCATCCCCATTCACCAATCCATCCACAATCATTAATCCATCCCCATTCACCAACACATCCCCATTCAGCAACTCATCCCCATTCATCAACACATCCTCATTCACCAACACATCCTCATTCACCAACACATCCCCATTCAGAGACACATCCCCATTCACCAACACATCCTCATTCACCAACACATCCTCATTCACCAACACATCCCCATTCAGAGACACATCCCCGTTCACCAACACATACTAATTCACCAACACATCCCCATTCAGAGACACATCCCCATTCACCAACACATCCAAATTCGCCAAACCATCCCCATTCACCAACACATCCCCAATTACCAACACATCCCCAATCACCAACACATTCCCATTCTCCAATCTATCCCCATTCATCACCACATCCCCATTCACCAACACATCCCCATTCACCAACCCAACCCATTCTCCAACACATCCCCATTCACCAACATATCCCCATTGACCAACAAAACTCCATTCACCAACCCAACCCATTCACCAACACATCTCAATTCACCAACATATCCCCATTCACCAATCCATCCCCATTACCAATCCATCCCCAATTCATCAACATATCCCCATTCACCAACACATCCCCATTCACCAACACATCCTCATTCACCAACCCAACCCATTCACCAACTCATCCCCATTCACAAACACATCCTCATTCACCAACACATCCCCATTCACCAACACATCCTCATTCACCAACACATCCCCATTCACCAACCCAACCCATTCACCAACACATCCTCATTCACCAACACATCCCCATTCACCAATCCATCCTCATTCACCAACACAACCCATTCACTAACAAATCCCCATTCACCAACACATCCTCATTCACCAACCCAACCCATTCACCAACACATCCACACTCGCCAACACACCCTCATTCACCAACCAACCCATTCACCAACACATCCCCATTCCCCAATCCATCCCCATCCACCAATCCATCCACAATCACCAATCCATCCCCATTCAGCAACTCATCCCCATTCACCAACACATCCTCATTCACCAACACATCCCCATTCAGAGACACATCCCCATTCACCAACCCAACACATTCACCAACACATCCACACTCGCCAACACATCCTCATTCACCAACCAACCCATTCACCAACACATCCCCATTCCCCAATCCATCCCCATCCACCAATCCATCCACAATCACCAATCCATCCCCATTCAGCAACTCATCCCCATTCACCAACACATCCTCATTCACCAACACATCCCCATTCAGAGACACATCCCCATTCACCAACCCAACCCATTCACCAACACATCCCCATTCAGAGACACATCCCCATTCACCAACACATCCTCATTCACCAAACCAACCCATTCACCAACACATCCCCAATCACCAACACATCCTCATTCACCAACACATCCCCATTGACCAACACATCCTCATTCACCAACCCAACCAATTCACCAACACATCCCCATTCCCCAATCCATCCCCATCCACCAATCCATCCACAATCACTAATCCATCCCCATTCACCAACACATCCCCATTCAGCAACTCATCCCCATTCACCAACACATCCTCATTCACCAACACATCCCCATTCAGAGACACATCCCCATTCACCAACACATCCCCATTCAGAGACACATCCCCATTCACCAACACATCCTCATTCACCAACACATCCTCATTCACCAACACATCCCCATTCAGAGACACATCCCCATTCACCAACACATCCAAATACACCAAACCAACCCATTCACCAACACATCCACAATTACCAACACATCCCCAATCACCAACACATTCCCATTCTCCAATCTATCCCCATTTATCACCACGTCCCCATTCACCAACACATCCCCATTCACCAACCCAACCCATTCACCAACACATCCTCATTCACCAAACCAACCCATTCACCAACACATCCCCAATCACCAACACATCCTCATTCACCAACACATCCCCATTGACCAACACATCCTCATTCACCAACCCAACCAATTCACCAAAACATCCCCATTCCCCAATCCATCCCCATCCACCAATCCATCCACAATCACTAATCCATCCCCATTCACCAACACATCCCCATTCAGCAACTCATCCCCATTCACCAACACATCCTCATTCACCAACACATCCCCATTCAGAGACACATCCCCATTCACCAATACATCCCCATTCAGAGACACATCCCCATTCACCAACACATCCTCATTCACCAACACATCCTCATTCACCAACACATCCCCATTCAGAGACACATCCCCATTCACCAACACATCCAAATACACCAAACCAACCCATTCACCAACACATCCACTATTACCAACACATCCCCAATCACCAACACATTCCCATTCTCCAATCTATCCCCATTCATCACCACGTCCCCATTCACCAACATATCCCCAGTCACCAACAAAACTCCATTTACCAACCCAACCCATTCACCAACACATCTCAATTCACCAACATATCCCCATTCACCAATCCATCCCGATTCACCAATCCATCCCCAATTCATCAACATATCCCCATTCACCAACACATCCCCATTCACCAACACATCCTCATTCACCAACCCAACCCATTCACCAACACATCCCCATTCACCAACACATCCTCATTCACCAACACATCTCCATTCACCAACCCAACCCATTCACCAACACATACCCATTCACCAACACATCCCCATTCTCCAACACATCCCCATTCGCCAACACATCCCCATTCGCCAATCCATCCCCATTCACCAACACATCCCCATTTGCCAACACATCCTCATTCACCAACACATCCCCAATCACCAACACATCCCCATCCTCCAATCTATCCCCATTCATCACCACATCCCCATTCACCAACACAACCCCATTCATCAACCCAACCCATTTGCCAATCCATCCCCATTCACCTACACATCTCAATTCACCAACATATCCCCATTCACCAATCCATCCCCATTCACCAATCCATCCCCAATTCTTCAACATATCCCCATTCATCACCACATCCCCATTCACCAATACATCCTCATTCACCAACACATCCCCATTCAGAGACACATCCCCATTCACCAACCCAACACATTCACCAACACATCCCCATTCACCAACACATCCCCATTCACCAACACATCCCCATTCCCCAATCCATCCCCATCCACCAATCCATCCACAATCACCAATCCATCCCCATTCAGCAACTCATCCCCATTCACCAACACATCCTCATTCACCAACACATCCCCATTCACCAACCCAACCCATTCACCAACACATCCCCATTCAGAGACACATCCCCATTCACCAACACATCCTCATTCACCAAACCAACCCATTCACCAACACATCCCCAATCACCAACACATCCTCATTCACCAACACATCCCCATTGACCAACACATCCTCATTCACCAACCCAACCAATTCACCAACACATCCCCATTCCCCAATCCATCCCCATCCACCAATCCATCCACAATCACTAATCCATCCCCATTCACCAACACATCCCCATTCAGCAACTCATCCCCATTCACCAACACATCCCCATCCACCAACACATCCCCATTCACCAATTCATCCCCATTCACCAACTCATCCACATCCACCAACACATCCCCATTCACCAACACATCCCCATTCACCAACACATCCCCATTCACCAATCCATTCCATTGACGAATCCATCCCCATTCACCAATCCATCCCCATTCACCAATCCATCCCCATCCACCAACACATCCCCATTCACCAATCCATTCCATTGACGAATCCATCCCCATTCACCAATCCATCCCCATTCACCAATCCATCCCCATCCACCAACACATCCCCATTCACCAATCCATCCCCATTCACCAACGCATCCTCATTCACCAACCCAACCCATTCACCAACACAAACCCATTCACCAACACATTCCCATTCACCAATCCATCCCCATTCACCAACACCTCCCCATTCACCAACACATCCCCATTCACCAATCCATCCCCAGCCACCAACATATCCCCATTCACCAATTCATCCCCATCCACCAACTCATTCACATCCACCAACACATCCCCATTCACCAATCCATTCCCATTGACGAATCCATCCCCATTCACCATCCATCCCCATTCACCAATCCATCCCCATCCACCAACACATCCCCAATCACCAATTCATCCCCAATCACCAACACATCCCCATTCACCAATCCATTCCCATTCACCAATCCATTCCCATTCACCAACCCAACCCATTCACCAACACATCCTCATTCACCAACACATCCCCATTCACCAACCCAACCCATTCAGCAACATATCCCCATTCACCAACACATCCCCATTCACCAACCCAACCCATTCACCAATCCAACCCATTCACCAATCCATCCCCATTCATCAACACATCCCTATTCACCAACAGATCCCCATTTGCCAACACATCCTCATTCACCAACACATCCCCAATCACCAACACATTCCCATTCACCAATCCATCCCCATTCATCCCCACATCCCCATTCACCAACACATCCTCATTCACCAACCCAACCCATTCAGCAACACATCCCCATTCACCAACACATCCCCATTCACCAATCCATCCCCATCCACCAACACATCCCCATTCACCAACACATCCCCATTCACCAACCCAACCCATTCACCAACCCAACCCATTCACCAACACATCCCCATTCACCAACATGTCCTCATTCACCAACCCAACCCATTCACCAACACATCCTCATTCACCAACACATCCCCATTCACCAACCCAACCCATTCAGCAACATATCCCCATTCACCAACACATCCCCATTCACCAACCCAACCCATTCACCAATCCATCACCATTCATCAACACATCCCCATTCACCAACCGATCCCCATTTGCCAACACATCCTCATTCACCAATACATCCCCAATCACCAACACATTCCCATTCACCAATCCATCCCCATTCATCCCCACATCCCCATTCACCAACACATCCTCATTCACCAACCCAACCCATTCAGCAACGCATCCCCATTCACCAACACATCCCCATTCACCAATCCATCCCCATTCACCAACATATCCCCATTCACCAACAAAACCCCATTCACCAACCAAACCCATTCACCAACCCAACCCATTCACCAACACCTCTCCATTCACCAACACATCCTCATGCACCAATCCATCCCCATTCACCAACCCAACCCATTCACCAACACATCCCCATTCACCAACACATCCCCATTCACCAATCCATCCCCATTCACCAATACATCCTCATTCACCAACCCAACCCATTCACCAAAGCATCCCCATTCACCAATCCATCCCCATTCACCAACACATCCCCATTCACCAACACATCCCCATTCACCAATCCATCCCCATCCACCAACATATCCCCATTCACCAATTCATCCCCATACACCAACTCATCCACATCCACCAACAAATCACCATTCACCAACACATCCCCATTCACCAATCCATTCCCATTGACGAATCCATCCCCATTCACCAATCCATCCCCATTCACCAATCCATCCCCATCCACCAACACATCCCCATTCACCAATTCATCCCCATTCACCAACACATCCCCATTCACCAATCCATTCCCATTCACCAATCCATTCCCATTCACCAACACATCCCCATTCACCAACACAACCCCATTCACCAGTCCATCCCCATCCAACAACACATCCCCATTCACCAACACATCCCCATTCACCAATGTATCCCCATCCACAAACACATCCCCATTCAACAACACATCCCCATTCAACAACACATCCCCATTCACCAACATGTCCTCATTCACCAACCCAACCCATTCGCCAACACATCCCCATTCACCATTCCATCCCCATTCAGCAATACATCCCCATTCACCAACACATCTCCTTTCACCAACGCATCCTCATTCACCAATCCAACCCATTCACCAACACAAACCCATTCACCAACACATCCCCATTCACCAACATGTCTTCATTCACCAACCCAACCCATTCACCAACACATCCCCATTCACCAATCCATCCCCATTCCCCAACCCAACCCATTCGCCAACACATCCCCATTCACCAACACATCCCCATTCACCAATTCATCCCCATTCACCAACACATCCCTATTCACCATTCCGTCCCCATTCACCAATACATCCCCATTCACCAATCCATCCCCATCCACCAACACATCCCCATTCACCAATCTATCCCCATCCACAAACACATCCCCGTCCACCAACACATCCTCATTCACCAACACATCCCCATTCACCAACCCATTCCCATTCACCAATCCATCCCATTCACCAACACATCCCCATTCACCAACACATCCCCATTCACCAATCCATCCCCATTCACCAACACATCCCCATTCACCAATCCATTCCCATTCACCAACCCATTCCCATTCACCAATCCATCCCCGTCCACCAACACATCCTCATTCACCAATCCAATCCCATTCACCAATCCATCCCCATCCACCAACACATCCCCACTCACCAACACATCCCCATCCACCAACACATCCCCATTCACCAACACATCCCCATTCACCAACCCAACCCATTCACCAACACATCCCCATTCACCAACACATCCCCATTCACCAACATGTCCTCATTCACCAACCCAACCCATTCACCAACACATCCCCATTCACCAACCCAACCCATTCACCAACACATCCCCATTCACCAACACATCCCCATTCACCAACCCAACCCATCCACCAACACATCCCCATTCACCAACACATCCTCATTCACCAACCCAACCCATTCACCAACACATCCCCATTCACCAACACATCCCCATTCACCAACATGTCCTCATTCACCAACCCAACCCATTCACCAACACATCCCCATTCACCAATCCATCCCCATTCCCCAACCCAACCCATTCGCCAACACATCCCCATTCACCATTCCATCCCCATTCACCAACACATCCCCATTCACCAACACATCTTAATTCACCAACACATCTTAATTCACCAACACATCCCCATTCACCAACACATCCCCATTCACCAACACATCCCCATTCACCAACCCATCCCCATTCACCAACCCAACCCAACCCATTCACCAACACATCCTTATTTACCAATCCATCCCCATTCACCAACACATCTCCTTTCACCAACGCATCCTCATTCACCAATCCAACCCATTCACCAACACAAACCCATTCACCAACACATCCCCATTCACCAACATGTCTTCATTCACCAATCCAACCCATTCACCAACACATCCCCATTCACCATTCCATCCCCATTCAGCAATACATCCCCATTCCCCAACCCAACCCATTCGCCAACACATCCCCATTCACCAACACATCCCCATTCACCAATTCATCCCCATTCACCAACACATCCCTATTCACCATTCCGTCCCCATTCACCAATACATCCCCATTCACCAACACATCCCCTTTCACCAAAGCATCCTCATTCACCAACCCAACCCATTCACCAACACAAACCCATTCACCAACACATCTCCATTCACCAATCCATCCCCATTCACCATCACATCCCCATTCACCAATCCATCCCCATTCACCAATACATTCTCATCACCAAACCAACCCATTCACCAACACATCCCCATTCGCCAATCCATTCCCATTCACCAACACATCCCTATTCACCAATCCATCCCCATCCACCAACACATCCCCATTCACCAATCCATCCCCATCCACCAACACATCCCCATCCACAAACACACCCCATTCACCAACACATCCCCATTCACCAATCCATCCCCATTCACCAACACATCCCCATTCACCAATCCAATCCCATTCACGAATCCATCCCCATTCACCAACACATCCCCATTCGCCAACACATCCCCATTCGCCAACACATCCCCATTTGCCAATCCACCCCATTCACCAACACATCCCCATTTGCCAACACATCCTCATTCACCAACACATCCCCAATCACCAACACATTCCCATTCTCCAATCTATCCCCATTCATCACCACATCCCTATTCACCAACACATCCCCATTCACCAACCCAACCTATTGACCAACACATCCCCATTCACCAACATATCCCCATTCACCAACAAAACCCCATTCACCAACCCAACCCATTCACCAATCCATCCCCATTCACCAACACATCTTAATTCACCAACACATCTTAATTCACCAACACATCCCCATTCACCAACACATCCCCATTCACCAACACATCCCCATTCACCAACCCATCCCCATTCACCAACCCAACCCATTCACCAATCCATCCCCATTCACCAACACATCTCCATTCACCAACACATCCCCATTCACTAACCCAACCCATTCACCAATACATCCCCATTCACCAACCCAACCCATTCACCAACACATCCCATTCACCAACACATCCCCATTCACCAACATGTCCACATTCACCAACCCAACGCATTCACCAACACATCCCCATTCACCAACAAATCCTTATTCACAATCCATCCCCATTCCGCAACACATCCCCATTCACCAATCCATCCCCATTCACCAACACATCCCCATTAACCAACCCAACCCATTCACCAACACATCATTCACCAACACTTCCTCATTCACCAACACATCCCCATTCACCAACACATCCCCATTCACCAACCCAACCCATTCACCAACACATCCCCATTCACCAACCCAACCCATTCACCAACACATCCTTATTTACCAATCCATCCCCATCCACCAACACATCCCCATTCACCAACACATCCCCATTCACCAACCCATCCCCATTCACCAATCCATCCCATTCACCAACACATCCCCATTCACCAACACATCCCCATTCACCAATCCATCCCCATTCACCAACACATTCCCATTCACCAATCCATTCCCATTCACCAACCCATTCCCATTCACCAATCCATCCCCGTCCACCAACACATCCTCATTCACCAATCCAATCCCATTCACCAATCCATCCCCATCCACCAACACATCCCCACTCACCAACACATCCCCATCCACCAACACATCCCCATTCACCAACACATCCCCATTCACCAACCCAACCCATTCACCAACACATCCCCATTCACCAACACATCCCCATTCACCAACATGTCCTCATTCACCAACCCAACCCATTCACCAACACATCCTCATTCACCAACACATCCCCATTCACCAACCCAACCCATTCAGCAACATATCCCCATTCACCAACACATCCCCATTCACCAACCCAACCCATTCACCAATCCATCCCCATTCATCAACACATCCCTATTCACCAACAGATCCCCATTTGCCAACACATCCTCATTCACCAACACATCCCCAATCACCAACACATTCCCATTCACCAATCCATCCCCATTCATCCCCACATCCCCATTCACCAACACATCCTCATTCACCAACCCAACCCATTCAGCAACACATCCCCATTCACCAACACATCCCCATTCACCAATCCATCCCCATTCACCAACATATCCCCATTCACCAACAAAACCCCATTCACCAACCCAACCCATTCACCAACCCAACCCATTCACCAACACCTCTCCATTCACCAACACATCCTCATGCACCAATCCATCCCCATTCACCAACCCAACCCATTCACCAACACATCCCCATTCACCAATCCATCCCCGTCCACCAACACATCCCCATTCACCAACACATCCCCATTCACCAATCCATCCCATTCACCAACACATCCCCATTCACCAACACATCCCCATTCACCAATCCATCCCCATCCACCAACACATCCCCATTCACCAATCCATCCCCGTCCACCAACACATCCCTATTCACCAACACATCCCCATTCACCAATCCATTCCCATTCACGAATCCATCCCCATTCACCAATCCATCTCCATCCCCCAACACATCCCCTTCCACCAATCCATCCCCATTCACCTGACTGATTCATTATCCTGTTAATTCATCTTTAAGACCGTAATGTTTTCTATTTCATTCAACATCCTGCTGTTACAAATTACTGTTTGGCCTCTCAATAAGGGATTGTATTGGACCTAATGTTTGCTGTGTCGAATATGTCAGCTTCTTTCCCCGTGGTTTTCCAATAACATTGTGTGTTCTGAAAAATTCTAGCCCTGGGGTTTTCTGTACGATATCACAAATGCGGGGACAGAAGCATTTCTACAAACCGATCACAACAAAGCAGGTCGTTCAGCATGTAACCTGAAATCTGCATGTACTCAGATATTTTCTTTAACATCATCATTAATATTAACATATTCACAGGAGATCTTTACACACAGGAATGTATTGGTCAGTGCATTGAGCGCAAGCGTTGGAAGGTCATGTTGCATCTGTAAAGGGTATCAGTTAGGTCACTTTTGGAACATTGTGTGTGCAATTCTGGTCTCCCTAATATAGAAAGGATGCAATGAAACTTGAAAGGCTTCAGAAAATATTTACCAGAATGTTGCCAGGTTTGCAGGATTTGAGCTACAGGGAGATGCTATTTTCTCGGTGTGGAGGTGCCGGTCAGGTAAAGTGATGAAGGAACAGCACTCCGAAAGTTTGTAATATCAAATAAACCTGTTGGACACTAACCTGGTGTCGTGTGATTTCTGATATTTTCCCCGGAGCGTCGGAGGCTGAGGGGTGACCTTCTGGAAGTTTATAAAATCATGAGGGGCATGGACAGGGTGAATAGACAAGGTCTTTTCCCTGGGCTAGGGGAATCCAGAACTAGAGAGTATAGGTTTAGGGTGAGAGGGGAAAGATATAAAAGAGACCTAAGGGGCAACCTTTTCACGCAGAGGGTGGTACGTGTATGGAATGAGCTGCCAGAGGATGTGGTGGAGGCTGATATAATTGCAACATTTAAGAGGCATCTGGATGGGTATATGAATAGGAAGGGTTTGGAGGGATATGGGCCGGGTGCTAGCAGGTGGGACTAGATTAGTTTAGGATATCTGGTCGGCATGGACGGGTTGGACCGAAGGGTCTGTTTCCATGCTGTACACCTCTGTGACTCTAATAGATGGGCAGGGGGCACCAATGCTAAGTCCCTGATAAGGATGTATTATCCTGGGCAATCTTCACAAAAGCAGGGACTGCAGGAGTGTATCTATTACATAAATATTGTTGAATGCTCAAGAATTGTGCTTTGCTTGGCATAAAACTCTTTTCAAACGGCTGCCTGAGGCAATCAGTAAAGATCCTCAGAGTTTCCATGTGACAGTCAGTCACTCTCCCAGCAGGGCCTATTAAAGATGTCACTGTGTTAGAAGAGTGTAAATGGATTGACCCCAGAGGTCTGAGAGGAAGCTACAGATGGTAGGAAGGTTTCAAACTCTGACTGATCTACGAATAATGAACTGCTGTTCAAGGCAAGATGAAATGTTGACAGGAACACTCAGTGAAGGAAACTTCTGAATTTTATGTTAATCGGTTTCAGAGATGTCAGTTCTCTGCTTAACCAACGTCAGTTTCGAACCTTCTGGGATGACAGCGCGTGGCAAATACTGAAACAGCTCTCCCAACTGTGACAGACTGGCAGTTCTAATTGGTACATTGCTCATTCGAATTCAGAACGCGGGAAGACTATGGTCCAATTATTCAGGGCTGTATTAAAGATTTCTGTTTTTTTTTGTCCTGTCCACTGACAACAGAGTTCAATTCCCAAAACACATTTCATTCGAGATCTTGCTGCCAAGGTAACACCTGTGATTGCGGATAGGACTTGGTAGAAATTCAAAGCCAGGGGTTTAAGAGTGTGGGCACGTATGTGCTGTCAAAGCATGTTAAAACTCTGCTTAAGTTTCTAAAAGTTGCTCAGGGAGTTTCACAGAACTGAGCCAACTACAAATCCAGTGTGGTAGTGCGGCAATGTTGAAATCTCTCCCGCGTAGGGTCAAACTTACCCTGTTTTCAAAGTCTGAGTCTCCGTGACTGGCATATTTCACCTTGAAGTGCACACCTATATTTATATCAGTCTTTTCCAGACCTTCGGGTAGTGCAGAAAATGTAGCAGGCAATTTCTACACAGCAAGCTCCCACAAAAAGCAATGTGGTAATGATCAAATAATCTGGTGTGAGCAGAGGCTGATACATTCTTGAAGACGGCAGGGAGAATCCCCAGGTCTTCTTAGGACTCAGCTGCCAAAGCCTTTTGAATGAATACTCACCCCAGCAATCGTCATTGTCTCTGACCATCAAGCTGACAAAATCGTCGTGCTCACTGGTTAACCGAACCTCTCTGGCCCAACAACACATACATGCCGTGTTACAATCTCAGCAGATGTCACTACACAGTGAAATCTGGCTTGATGGATCATTCTTTTCACAGTTAATGTCACTCACTGAACTAGTCACAGCGAGGCTGCAGAGTGTCTTTAACAATGGAAGATTATTGTACAAAAAAGCCAGGCTATCTAAATGAAGAATGCAATTGTAAACTTCTTAAAAAACAAAAGCTTATCCTGTTTCCCAACACTATCCTGACAGAAACTCAAACCCAGAGATATATCAGCTTTCTAAATTTGATATAACTGACTCTTCCACGTGCTTTTCTATGAATTGTGATGTCTTTGTTAATGGAGACTCAGAAGATTGAATCATTGACTTTCACAGCTTTGAATAGATCACCAGTTCAGATCGCCAATATCAGGGCTCATAGCTGAAGCAGTAACGCAGAGAGTTGAATAAGCTGCCCACCCATCTATCCCACCCAAACTGTGGGTCCGCTAGGTGGATGACATCACTGTCATCACAAAACCAAACAATACATACAACACCATCAACAATACCCTGAAAGGCATCAAGTTCACAAAAGAGCAGGAGAATGATAACAGACTCCCATTCCGAGGTGTGACAGTTGAACGTACAGTTAATGGAGAGATTCAAACCAGCGTCTACAGAAAAACAACACACACAGACCAAATATTGCGTTAAAAATCACACAACACCAGGTTATAGTCCAACAGCTTTAATTGGAAGCACTAACTTTCGGAGCGCTGCTCCTTCATAACCACCTGATGAAGGAGCGATGCTCCGAAAGCTAGTGCTTCCAATTAAACCCGTTGGACTATAACCTGGTGTTGTGTGAGTTTTAACTTTGTACACCCCAGTCCAACGCCGGCATCTCCAAATCATGACCAAATACTAAACTTCAGAAGCAATCATCCCAACACCCACAAACAGAGCTGCATCAAGGCATTACTTCAAGGACCTACATCACACTGCAGCAAGAACTACAACAAGCAGAAGAAAACTATCTAACAACTTTTTCAAGAAAAACGTGTATCCATGAAACACAATCCACTGATTCCTCAGAAACAAACCCAAACAAGCAGGCACAACACAACCAAAACCTACAGCCACATTACCTCACGTCAAAGATGTATCAGAAATGACTTCCAGACTACTCAGACCCCTTGGCATCGTGATAGCCCACAAACCTACCAACAGACTTAACCAGCGACTAATAAACCAAAAGGACCCATTCGATACCACCAGCAAAACTAACGTCATTTACAAGATACCATGCAAGAACCGTAAAAAACTCTACATCGGACAAACTAGCAGGAAACTTGCCACCAGGATACATGAACACCAACTGGCCACCAAAAGACATGATCCACTCTCACTAGTTTCTATACATACAGACAAAGAAGACACCACTTTGACTGGGACAACACACACATCCTTGGAAGGTGAAACAAAGACACGCATGAGAATTCTTAGAGGCACGGCTTTCTAACCAGAACTCCATCAATAAACACATCGACTTAGACCTTATTCACCTTCCCTTGAAAAATAGAACAGGAAATGACATCACCCAAGAAACCAAGACCTATAAATAGAGGCAGGATATACCACCAGCGCTTCACCGGTGACTCTCTGATGATGTGACTGAGTATGGTGACAAAACGTCTGAAACCCAACCTTCCAGCTCAGTGAGCTAACTTAGACACATATCATCAACCTGAGCTACATATCTTCTCAAAGATCATTAACCTTGGGATTGCTAACCCTACACTCCTGGATTGGACGTTGCACGGTTAGATCGAGGGGACTTCCCTGAGTTGTTGTATTGATGCGGTTGTGGGAGAGTAACTATAGTTCCTTTTGACTCCAACATTCTCTCCCACCCAGCCCAAACCGGCAGAATTTCAGAAAGGCGGACATGTCCCTAGGGAGGCCGGTCAGGGTGACACACAGGTACAGCAGCTTATGAGGAAGGCAAATGGAATAGTTGCCTTTATTACAGGAGGTGTTCAGGACAGGAGCAGTCAGGTCCAGCTTCACTTATACAGCACTACAGTTAAACGTGGTTATCTAACAAGCCCGCCCTCACCCCCACCCCTCCATAAGCCACCCACCCCCCTGTACAGGTAAGGGTGGATTAGCCATGTTAAACTGCCCATAGTGCCCAGGGGTGTACAGGTTAGGGTGGATTAGCCATGTTAAACTGCCCATAGTGCCCAGGGGTGTACAGGTTAGGGTGGATTAGCCATGTTAAACTGCCCATAGTGCCCAGGGGTGTACAGGTTAGGGTGGATTAGCCATGTTAAACTGCCCATACTGCCCAGGGGTGTACAGGTTAGGGTGGATTAGCCAAGTTAAACTGCCCATAGTGCCCAGGGGTGTACAGGTTAGACTGGATTAGCCATGTTAAACTGCCCATAATGCACACGGGTGTACAGGTTAGAGTGGATTAGCCAAGTTAAACTGCCCATAGTGCCCAGCGGTGTACAGGTTAGAGTGGATTAGCCAAGTTAAACTGCCCATAGTGCCCAGGGGTGTACAGGTTAGACTGGATTAGCCAAGTTAAACTGCCCTTAGTGCCCAGGGGTGTACAGGTTAGGGTAGATTAGCGAAGTTAAACTGCCCATAGTGCCCAGGGGTGTAGAGGTTAGGGTGGATTAGCCAAGTTAAACCGCCCATTGAGCCCAGGGGTGTTAGGGTGGATTAGTCTTGTTAAACTGCACATAGTGCCCAGCGGTGTACAGGTTAGGGTGGATTAGCCAAGTTAAACTGCCCATACTGCCCAGGGGTGTACAGGTTAGGGTGGATTAGCCAAGTTAAACTGCCCATAGTGCCCAGGGGTGTACAGGTTAGGGTGGTTTAGCCAAGTTCAACTGCTCATAGTGCCCAGGGGTGTACAGGTTAGGATGGATTAGCCAAGTTAAACTGCCCATAGTGCCCAGGGGTGTACAGGTTAGGGTGGTTTAGCCAAGTTCAACTGCTCATAGTGCCCAGGGGTGGACAGGTTAGGGTGGTTTAGCTATGTTAAACTGCCCATACTGCCCAGGAGTGTATAGGTTAGGGTGGATTAGCCAAGTTAAACTGTCCATAGTGCCCAGGGATGTACAGGTTAGGGTGGATTAGCCAAGTTAAACTGCACATAGTGCCCGAGGTGTACAGGTTAGGGTGGATTAGCCAAGTTAAACTGCCCATATTGCCCAGGGGTGTACAGGTTAGGGTGGATTAGCCAAATTAAACTGCCCATACTGCCCAGGGGTGAACTGGTTAGGGTGGATTAGCCAAGTTAAACTGCCCATAGTGCCCGAGGTGTACAGGTTAGGGTGGATTAGCCAAGTTAAATTGCCCATAGTGCCCAGGGGTGTACAGGTTAGGGTGGATTAGCCATGTTAGACTGCACATAGTGCCCAGGGGTGTACTGGTTAGGTGGATTAGCCATGTTAAACTGCCCATAGCGCCCAGGGGTGTACAGGTTAGGGTGGATTAGCCAAGTTAAACTGCCCATAGTGCCCAGGGGCGTACAGGTTAGGGTGGATTAGCCATGTTAAACTGCACATAGTGCCCAGGGGTGTACAGGTTAGGGTGGATTAGCCATGTTAGACTGCACATAGTGCCCAGGGGTGTACAGGTTAGGGTGGATTAGCCATGTTAAACTGCCCATAGTGCCCAGGGGTGTACAGGTTAGGGTGGATTAGCCATGTTAAACTGCACATAGTGCCCAGGGGTGTACAGGTTAGGGTGGATTAGCCATGTTAGACTGCACATAGTGCCCAGGGGTGTACTGGTTAGGTGGATTAGCCATGTTAAACTGCCCATAGCGCCCAGGGGTGTACAGGTTAGGGTGGATTAGCCAAGTTAAACTGCCCATAGTGCCCAGGGGCGTACAGGTTAGGGTGGATTAGCCATGTTAAACTGCACATAGTGCCCAGGGGTGTACTGGTTAGGTGGATTAGCCATGTTAAACTGCCCATAGTGCCCAGGGGTGTACAGGTTAGTGTAGATTAGCCATGTTAAACTGCCCATAGTGCCCAGGGGCGTACAGGTTAGGGTGGATTAGCCAAGTTAAATTGCCCATAGTGCCCAGGGGTGTACAGGTTAGTGTAGATTAGCCATGTTAAACTGCCCATAGTGCCCAGGGGCGTACAGGTTAGGGTGGATTAGCCAAGTTAAACTGCCCATAGTGCCCAGGGGTGTACAGGTTAGTGTAGATTAGCCATGTTAAACTGCCCATAGTGCCCAGGAGCGTACAGGTTAGGGTGGATTATCCATGTTAAACTGCCCATAGTGCCCAGGGGCGTACAGGTTAGGGTGGATTAGCCAAGTTAAACTGCCCATAGTGCCCAGGGGTGTACAGGTTAGGGAGGATTAGCCAAGTTAAACTGCCCATAGTGCCCAGGGGTGTACAGGTTAGGGTGGATTAGCCAAGTTAAACTGCCCATAGTGTCCAGGGATGTACAGGTTAGGGTGGTTTAGCCATGTTATACTGCCCATAGTGCCCAGCGGTGTACAGGTTAGGGTGGTTTAGCCATGTTATACGGCCCATAGTGCCCAGGAGTGTACAGGTTAGGGAGGCTTAGCCATGTTAAACTGCACATCGTGCCCAGGGGTGTACAGGTTAGGGTGGATTAGCCATGTTAAACTGCCCATAGTGCTCAGGGGTGTACAGGTTAGGGTGGATTAGCTATGTTAAACTGCCTATAGTGCCCCGGGGTGTTGAGGTTAGGGTGGATTAGCCATGTTACACTGCCCATACTGCCCAGGGGTGTACAGGTTAGTGTGGATTAGCCATGTTAAACTGCCCATAGTGCCCAGGGGTGTACTGGTTAGGGTGGATTAGCCATGTTAAACTGCACATAGTGCCCGGGGTGTACAGGTTAGGGTGGATTAGCCATGGGAAATGCGGGGTTACAGGGATAGGAAAGGGGCTGTATCTGGGCATCAGTGGGGACCTGTTGGTCTGAGCACTGTCAGAATTCTCTGATAATGGCCCTCCTTAAAGCTTCCCTCTTTGACCAAGCCCGTAGCACTGCCTGCTGTTCCCTGAGTTTCCCTGAGCAGTTAAAGTGTGGAACTCTCTGCCACAGGGAGAGGCAGATGTGAGGGGATCAGATGGGTTTTAACAGAATGTCGACAAGTTGATGAGGGATTCAGGGTTATACGGTACAATCTGCAGGATAAAAGTCGGTTCGAGAAGCACAGAAACAGGCATGTATTTGCTGAGCTGAGTGGCTTGTCTCTGTATATTCTATAGAATTCTCTGTGACATAACCTTCTAATCCTTTCTGCTATGCATTTACCCAGCTTTCCCGTTCAATATATCTCTACCAGCATCTCAATTACAATTGGTACTGTACAGTTTCACATGCTAACCACTCTCCAGGGAAAGGACGTCCTGCTAAATTCCTTGTTAAAGCTCATTCCCTTATAGGGTCCTGTAGATTTGGTCCCTCTCATCACTGGGAACATTGTCTCCCTGTGTGCCCTATCTAAGCCTCTCAAAGGCTTGAAGTCTTTGCTAATCTAGTGAAAAGAGCCCCCAGCTGCTGGATTCTTCCTGATAGGTACAACCTTTCAATTCTGGCATTTACTGAGGTGAAAATGTGTTGCTGGAAAAGCGCAGCAGGCCAGGCAGCATCCAAGGAGCAGGAGAATCGACATTTCGGGCATGAGCCCTTCTTCAGGAATCTTTCAGTTCTGGAATTTATCCTATTTTTCACTTTACTGAGTACCTTTTTCCTAACATTGAGACTTCCAAGGACAGGACTTATACACTTAATGCTAATGTGCTGGGAGGTGTTGCTGAACAAAGAGACCTTGGAGTGCAGATTCATAGCTCCTTGAAAGTAGAGTCGCAGCTAGATAGAATAGTGAAGGCGGCATTTGGTATGCTTTCCTTTACTGGTCAGAGTATTGAGTACAGGAGTTGGGCTTATGCCCGAAACGTCGATTCTCCTGTTCCCTGGATGCTGCCTGACCTGCTGCGCTTTTCCAGCAACACATTTCCAGCTCCCTACAGGAGTTGGGAGGTCATGTTGTGGCTGTACAGGACATTGGTTAGGCCACTGTTGGAATATTGCGTGCAATTCTGGTCTCCTTCCTATTGGAAAGATGTTGTGAAACTTGAAAGTGTTCAGAAAAGATTTACAAGGATGTTGCCAGGGTTGGAGGATCTGAGCTACAGGGAGAGGCTGAACAGGCTGGGGCTGTTTTCCCTGGAGCGTTGGAGACTGAGGGGTGACCTTATAGAAGTTTACAAAATTATGAGGGACACGGATAGGGTAAATAGGCAAAGTCTTTTCCCTGGGGTCGGGGAGTCCAGAACTAGAGGGCATAGGTTTAAGGTGAGAGGGGAAAGATATAAAAGAGACCTGAGGGGCAACATTTTCACACAGAGGGTGGTACGTGTATGGAATGAGCTGCCAGAGGATGTGGTGGAGGCTGGTACAATTACAACATTTAAGAGGTATTTGGATGGGTATATGAATAGGAAGGGTTTGGGAGGGATATGGGCCGGGTGCTGGCAGGTGGGTTGGGATATGGATGAGTCAGATGGATGGGTTGGACCGAAGGGTCTGGCTCTGTGCTGTATGTCTCTACCACAGCTGGAACAGCAGCACAGAAAATTAAACACAGTCTGTACACTGTGCTGGGGTCCCAGTAGTAGAGGGTACAGAGTGAAAGGATGACTTATTCAGGAGGAATGTGGAAGGGCCCATTACTGCTTCCCGATTTCTACAGATCCACAAGACAAGGTCTTGAAATTCAGATCACCGTTAATGGGAAACATTTTGTTGAGGGGGAGAAGCTGAAAAATACAGGAAGAGGTGTGGAGAGAAGTCGCCAGTTATGAAAGTGACCAGTATTGTTCATTTTCAGGGGAGCATTGAAGAAACAGGGTAGTTGGAAGACGGCTTTCTCAACCTGGGCTTCCTGTTTCAGGACACTGTGATTGTGAAGGCAGCCATGAGTCAGAGGGGAGGGTGGAGCGGATAGTTGGGAAGGGAGATTGGCAGGTAGGACAGGTCATGGGGATGGTGCTGAGCTGGAAGGCTGGAACTGGGGTAAGGTCGGGGGAGGGGAAATGAGGAAGCTGGTGAAGTCCACATTGATGCCCTGGGGTTGGGTTCCGAGACGGATAGGAATCTTCCTTCCCACCTATCCACTCCACCCTCCTCTTTGACCTATCACCTTTACCCCCACCTCCATCCACCAATAGCACTCTCAGCTACCTTCTCCCCCAGCCCCACCCCGCTCCCATTTATCTCTCCACCCCCGAGGCTCCCAACCTCATTCCTGATGAAGGGGTGGGGCCCGAAACATCGATTTTCCTGCTCCTCGGATGCTGCCTGAACCTGCTGCGTTTTTCCAGCACCTCTCTAATCTTGACCTTGGTCAATTAATCTATGTAGAGGTCCCATCTCTGTTGCCTCTTTTGAAGAGAATCATCATTTTACGGAAGAGACCATGCATTTCCCAGCAGACATTGCAGTGGCATGCAACATGTTTGCCATCATAAATACATCCTCCCTCAGGAAAAAAAACCCAGAGCAGGAAGTGACACTCATCCAAAAGTCCGAGGTGTCCATTAGAGATGATCATAACCTGTCCAGGAGTCTCCAACCGAAGGTAGAAGATGTGCTAACTGCACAGTGCCCACTGAACATCCACAGACCGGATGCTTCAACACTTAATACAAGCAGTAACTCAGTTCAGTGAACAATGAACAGTCAAAGATTCTCGAGCTACAAAGCTGCCAGCTGACACCAGCGACCACGTTCCAGACACACAGCCAAGGTGCTGGGGTTCCCTTCATCACTCAGCCCAAACCCTCGAGCATTTAAAACTGAGCGGCACCTCGCTCAATCTCAGTATCAAAGGGAGCTTGAATAGATCAACGTTCAACAGACGTCTGGACCCATCTTCTGAAGCCAACTCCTGACCTAAAAGGCCAATTGTTAGCTGCCATGCAACAAAATCTTGAAGGCTAAAAGGCAAGATTTCCTATTCATTTCGTGGGTGTCACTGACTGGGCCCAGGATTTATTGCCCGCCCCTAGTTGCCCCCTTGAGAAGGTGGGGGTGAGCTGCCTTCTTGAACCGCTGCAGCCCACCTGCTGTAGGTTGACCCACAATGCCCTTAGGGAGGGAATTCCAGGATTCTGATCCAGTGAAAATGCAGGAACAGTGAGTGGTTTGGAGGGGAACATGCAGGGGCTGGTGTTCCCATGTAGCTGCTGCCCTTGTCCTTCTAGATGGAAGTGGTTGTGGGTGTGGAAGGTGCTGTCTGAGGATCTTTGGTGAATTTCTGCAGGGCATCTTGTAGATAGTACACACTGCTGCTACTGAGCGTTGATGGTGGAGGGAGGGGATGCTTGTGGAAAGATTATGTATTTCCCAAACTCCTACACAGAGACAGTAATTATTCAAAGTTTGTGAGAAGATTTGTAGCTCGGGTGCTCGTTGCTGTGGTTCTGTTCGCCGAGCTGGAAGTTTTTGTTGCAAACATTTCGTCCCCTGTCTAGGTGACATCCTCAGTGCTTGGGAGCCTCCTGTGAAGCGCTTCTGTGGTGTTTCCTCCGGCATTTATAGTGGCCTGTCCCTGCCGCTTCCGGTTGTCAGTTTCAGCTGTCCGCTGTAGTGGCCGGTATATTGGGTCCAGGTCGATGTGTTTGTTGATGGAGTTTGTGGATGAGTGCCATGCTTCTAGGAATTCCCTGGCTGTTCTTTGTTTCGCTTGCCCTATAATGGTAGTGTTGTCCCAGTCGAATTCATGTTGCTTGTCGTCTGCGTGTGTGGCTACTAGGGATAGCTGGTCGTGGCGTTTCGTGGCTAGTTGATGTTCGTGGATGCGGATCGTTAGCTGTCTTCCTGTTTGTCCTATGTAGCGTTTTGTGCAGTCCTTGCATGGGATTTTGTACACTACATTAGTTTTGCTCATGCTGGGTATCGGGTCCTTCGTTCTGGTGAGTTGTTGTCTGAGCGTGGCTGTTGGTTTGTGTGCTGTTATAAGTCCTAGTGGTCGCAGTAGTCTGGCTGTCATTTCAGAGATGTTCTTGATGTATGGTAGTGTGGCTAGTCCGTTGGGTTGCGGCATGTCCTTGTTCCGTTGTCTCTCCCTTAGGCATCTGTTGATGAAATTGCGCGGGTATCCGTTTTTGGCGAATACCTTGTACAGGTGTTCCTCTTCCTCTTTTTGCAGTTCTGGTGTGCTGCAGTGTGTTGTGGCCCTTTTGAATAGTGTCTTGATGCAACTTCGTTTGTGTGTATTGGGGTGGTTGCTTTCATAGTTCAGGACTTGGTCTGTGTGTGTGCCTTTCCTGTAAACCTTAGTGGTGAATTCTCCGTTTGGTGTTCTCTGTACCCTCACGTCTAGGAATGGGAGTTGGTTGTCCTTTTCTTCCTCTCTCGTGAATCGGATTCCTGTGAGTGTGGAGTTGATGATCCGGTGTGTTTTCTCTATTTCCGTGTTTTTAATGATTACAAACGTGTCATCGACGTATCTGACCCAGAGTTTGGGTTGAATTTGTGGTAAGACTGTTTGTTCTAACCTTTGCATAACTGCTTCTGCTATGAGTCCCGAGATCGGTAAGCCCAAGAGGAAGAGGAACACCTAAACAAGGTATTCGCAAAAAACTCAATGTTGTGCCGCCCTGTCATACCAATCTGAAGCCCATCTAACCTACACTATTCCATGTACGTCCATATGCCTATCCAATGGCAACTTAAATGTACTTAAATCTACTACCGTTGCAGGCAAAGCCTTACTACTCTCTGGGTAAAGAAACTACCTCTGACATCTGTCCTATATCTATCACCCCTCAATTTAAAGCTATGCCCCCTCAAGTTCACCGTCACCATACTTGGAAAAAGGCTCTCCCTGTCCACCCTATCTAACCCTCTGATTATCTTATATGTCTCTATTAAGTCACCTCTCAACCTTCTTCTCTCCAATGAAAACAGCCTCAAGTCCCTCAGCCTTTCCTCGTAAGACCTTCCCTCCATACCAGGCAACATCCTAGTAAGTCTCCTCTGCACCCTTTCCAAAGCTTCCACATCCTTCTTATATGCGGTGACCAGAACTGTACACAATACTCCAAGTGCGGCCACACCAGAGTTTTGTACAGCTGCAGCATAACCTCATGGTCCGGGAACTCGATCCCTCTATTAATAAAAGCTAAAACACTGTATGCCTTCTTAACAACCCTGTCAACCTGGGTGGCAACTTTCAAGGATCTGTGTACATGGACACCAAGATCTCTCTGCTCATCTACACTACCAAGAATCTTACCATTAGCCCAGTACTTTACATTCCGGTTACTCCGACCAAAGTGAATCACCTCACACTTGTCCACATTAAACTCCATTTGCCACCTCTCAGCCCAGCTCTGCAGCTTATCTATGTCTCTCTGTAACCTACAACATCCTTTGTCACTAGCCACAACTCCACCGACCTTAGTGTCGTCTGCAAATTTACTAACCCACCCTTCTACGCCCTCATCCAGGTCGTTTATAAAAATGACGAACAGCAGTGGACCCAACACCGACCCTTGCGGTACACGGCTCGTAACTGGACTCCAGGATGAACATTTCCCATCAACCACCCTCTGTCTTCTTTCAGCAAGCCAATTACTGACCCAAACTGCTGTATCTCCCACAATCCCATTCCTCTGCATTTTGTACAATAGCCTACAGTGGGGAACCTTATCGAACGCCTTGCTGAAATCCATATACACCACATCAACCGGTTTACTCTCATCTACCTATATCTATCACCCCTCAATTTAAAACAATGCCCAGGGGCTGTTTTCCCTGGAGCATTGCAGGCTGAGGGGTGACCTTATAGAGATTTATAAAATCATGAGGGGCATGGATAGGATAAATAGACAAAGTATTTTCCCTGGGGTTGGGGAGTCCAGAACTAGAGGGCATAGATTTATGGTGAGAGGGGAAAGATATAAAAGAGACCTAAGGGGTAACTTTTTCACACAGAGGGTGGTACGTGTATGGAATGAGCTGCCAGAGGATGTGGTGGAGGCTGGTACAATTGCAACATATAAAAGGCATTTGGATGGGTATATGAATAGGAAGGGTTTGGAGGGATATGGGCCGGGTGCTGGCAGGTGGGACTAGATTGGGTTGGGATATCTGGTCGGCATGGACGGGTTGGACCGAAGGGTCTGTTTCCGTGCTGTACATCTCTATGACTCTGCAACAATACGGAGAAGGAAAGAACTTGGGAAGGCAAAGGGTTAATTGTTTCTCTATCGATATCTCCTGAACATGTGTGAAAGGAGCCTTGCTGTGGTGGTGCCTGATGACAGGAGGTGCAGCCTGAGTTGGCAGGTGATACCCACAGTTAATGCTCTCCTGTCTATCAGTATACCTCCCTGTGGCCTATTAACGTGCACTCAGCTGGTGGGAGACCTGATCTGAAACGGAAACTGGTGACATGACCTTCTCCAGACCATCTGGGCTGCGCCATTTACCAAGAGTTCTCTCACAGAGAGATGGCTGTTCTCAAGGTCAAAGTAAGTGAATCACAGTCCGTGCTGTACATCCCCATGCCTCTTAAGTGTAGAAGATCAGAAGAGGCATGGATAGGGAGAATGCTCTCAGTCTTTTTCCCAGGATTGGGGAATCGAGGACTAGAGGGCGTCAGTTTAAAGTGAGAGGGGAAAAGAATAGAGAGGGTGGTACGCATATGGAATGAGCTGCCAGTGGAAGACGTTGAGGCAGGTACATTAACACCATTTAAAAGGCATTTGGACAAATACATGGATTAGGAAAAGATTAGAAGGGTATGGGTTAGGGAAATGGGGTTAGTGTGAATGGACAGTTTGGTCAGCACGGACCAGTTTGGGCTGAACAGCCTGTTTCCGCGCTGTAGGACTCTACGAGTCCATAACCCGAACAGACCGATCTTGACAGCCCAGTTAAATTATAACACGTTCTTGGAAATAACAGGATCTTATTCCGGGAACCTACTGGCCTGTTAACAAGTGTTAAATCAGCAAGTTATCAGACCAAAATATGCTGAAGCAGTCATGTTCATTGTTCCGAGACATGTAAATATTAATCATTGAAATCTCTACATGCTTGGCTCAGGGTTACTCTGGCAATTAAGTGTCATGTCGTGGAAATTATCGGGTGTGATTAAGATCAGGTTTGGAGTTACTTTGCAAAATAAGAGAACAAGAGGAGATTACATCTGAATTTACACAGTATGAGCATTCGGTCACCCCAGCCTGTCCTGCTACTCAGGAAGGTGCTGGCTGTTTGTGTTTTGAATGCTGTACTCCTACCTGCCCCCCGATAACCCTTCATCCTTCGACTTTGCGAGGATCATCCCCCCCCCCGGCCCCTCTGTCTTCAAACGATGCAGTTACTTTCGCCACCTTCTGAAGCAGAGGCAGTCAGGGTCAGACAAACCGCAGGTAAAAACGTCCTCCCCACCTCGGCCCTGAAAGGGTGGCTCCACACGCCCCACGCTCAGCCGGTCAAGACCAGTCTTACACTTCAATCAGACAAGTGCTGACTCACCTCAACTCCAGCTGGAACCAGACCAGCCTGCCCAAACCTTCCTCACAACACCATCCAATTATTCCAGCGATCAACCGTGGAAAACTTCTCGGAACCCGCTTTTAATGGCCTCCTTCCTTCACGGACCACCGGAACACCCAGGCCCCTCTGCAACGCCAAATTCTTCACTCAGTCTCCACTGACGTAATGCTCTCCTTTTCATCCTTGCTGGTGATATGAGCACACTTCCAGACCCACTCCCCTCCCTATCTCTGTAAACCCCTCCAGACCCACTCCCCTCCCTATCTCTGTAATCCCCTCCAGACCCACTCCCCTCCCTATCTCTGTAATCCCTTCCAGACCCACTCCCCTCCCTATCTCTGTAATCCCCTCCAGACCCACTCCCCTCCCTATCTCTGTAACCCCCTCCAGACCCACTCCCCTCCCTATCTCTGTAATCCACTCCAGACCCACTCCCCTCCCTATCTCTGTAATCCCCACCAGACCCACTCCCCTCCCTATCTCTGTAATCCCCACCAGACCCACTCCCCTCCCTATCTCTGTAATCCCCTCCAGACCCACCCCCTCCCTATCTCTGTAATCCACTCCAGACCCACTCCCCTCCCTATCTCTGTAATCCCCACCAGACCCACTCCCCTCCCTATCTCTGTAATCCCCACCAGACCCACTCCCCTCCCTATCTCTGTAACCCCCTCCAGACCCACTCCCCTCCCTATCTCTGTAATCCCCACCAGACCCACTCCTCTCCCCTCCCTATCTCTGTAACCCCCTCCAGACCCACTCCCCTCCCTATCTCTGTAATCCCCTCCAGACCCACTCCCCTCCCTATCTCTGTAATCCCCTCCAGACCCAATCCCCTCCCTATCTCTGTAATTGCCTCCAGACCCACTCCCCTCCCTATCTCTGTAATCCCTTCCAGACCCACTCCCCTCCCTATCTCTGTAATCCCCTCCAGACCCACTCCCCTCCCTATCTCTGTAACCCCCTCCAGACCCACTCCCCTCCCTATCTCTGTAATCCACTCCAGACCCACTCCCCTCCCTATCTCTGTAATCCCCACCAGACCCACTCCCCTCCCTATCTCTGTAATCCCCACCAGACCCACTCCCCTCCCTATCTCTGTAATCCCCTCCAGACCCACCCCCTCCCTATCTCTGTAATCCACTCCAGACCCACTCCCCTCCCTATCTCTGTAATCCCCACCAGACCCACTCCCCTCCCTATCTCTGTAATCCCCACCAGACCCACTCCCCTCCCTATCTCTGTAACCCCCTCCAGACCCACTCCCCTCCCTATCTCTGTAATCCCCACCAGACCCACTCCTCTCCCCTCCCTATCTCTGTAACCCCCTCCAGACCCACTCCCCTCCCTATCTCTGTAATCCCCTCCAGACCCACTCCCCTCCCTATCTCTGTAATCCCCTCCAGACCCAATCCCCTCCCTATCTCTGTAATTCCCTCCAGACCCACTCCCCTCCCTATCTCTGTAAACCCCTCCAGACCCACTCCCCTCCCTATCTCTGTAACCCCCTCCAGACCCACTCCCCTCCCTATTTCTGTAACCCACTCCCCTCCCTATCTCTGTAACCCCCTCCAGACCCACTCCCCTCCCTATCTCTGTAACCCCCTCCAGACCCACTCCCCTCCCTATCTCTGTAACCCCCTCCAGACCCACATCCCTCCCTATCTCTGTAACCCCCTCCAGACCCACTCCCCTCCCTATCTCTGTAACCCCCTCCAGACCCACATCCCTCCCTATCTCTGTAACCCCCTCCAGACCCACATCCCTCCCTATCCCTGTAACCCCCTCCAGACCCACTCCCCCTACCTCTGTAACACCCTCCAGACCCAATCCCCTCCCTATCTCTGTAAACCCTTCCAGACCCATTCCCCTCCCTATCTCTGTAACCCCCTCCAGACCCACTCCCCTCCCTATTTCTGTAACCCCCTCCAGACCCACATCCCTCCCTATCCCTGTAACCCCCTCCAGACCCACTCCCCCCCTATCTCTGTAACACCCTCCAGACCCACTCCCCTCCCTATCTCTGTAACCCCCTCCAGACCCACTCCCCTTCCCTATCTCTGTAATCCCTTCCAGACCCAATCCCCTCCCTATATCTGTAATTTCCCCTGACCCACTCCCCTCCCTATCTCTGTCACCCCCTGCAGACCCACTCCCCTCCCTATCTATGTCACCCCCTCTAGCCCCACTCCCCTCCCTATATCTGTATTCCCCTCCAGCCCCACTCCCCTCCCTATCTCTGTAACCCCCCCGACCCATTCCCCTCCCTATCTCTGTAACCCCCTCCAGACCCACTCCCCTCCCTATCTCTGTAAACCCCTCCAGACCCACTCCCCTCCCTATCTCTGTAATCCCCTCCAGACCCAATCCTCTCCCTATATCTGTAATCTCCCCCGACCCACTCCCCTCCCTATCTCTGTACCCCCCCCAGACCCACTCCCCTCCCTATCTCTGTAACCCCCCCAGACCCATTCCCCTCCCTATCTCTGTAACCCCCTCCAGCCCCACTCCCCTCCCTATCTCTGTAACCCCCCCCCCAGACCCACTCCCGTCCCTATCTCTGTAATCCCCTCCAGACCCACACCCCTCCCTATCTCTGTAATCCCCCCAACCCACTTGCCTCCCTATCTCTGTAACCCCCTCCAGACCCACTCCCCTCCCTATCTCTGTAATCCCCTCCAGACCCACTCCCCTCCCTATCTCTGTAATCCCCTCCAGACCCACTCCCCTCCCTATCTCTGTAATCCCTTCCAGACCCTCTCCCCTCCCTATCTCTGTAATCCCCTCCAGACTCACTCCCCTCCCTATCTCTGTAATCCCCTCCAGACCCACTACCCTCCCTATCTCTGTAACCCCCTCCAGACCCACTCCCGTCCCTATCTCTGTAACCCCCTCCAGACCCTCTCCCCTCCCTATCTCTGTAACCCCCTCCAGACCCACTCCCCTCCCTGTCTCTGTAACCCCCCCCAGACCCACTCCCCTCCCTATCTCTGTAATCCCCTCCAGACCCACTCCCCTCCCTATCTCTGTAATCCCTTCCAGACCCTCTCCCCTCCCTATCTCTGTAATCCCCTCCAGACTCACTCCCCTCCCTATCTCTGTAATCCCCTCCAGACCCACTACCCTCCCTATCTCTGTAACCCCCTCCAGACCCACTCCCGTCCCTATCTCTGTAACCCCCTCCAGACCCTCTCCCCTCCCTATCTCTGTAACCCCCCCCCCAGACCCACTCCCCTCCCTATCTCTGTAACCCCCCCCAGACCCACTCCCCTCCCTATCTCTGTAACCCCCCCCAGACCCACTCCCCTCCCTATCTCTGTAACCCCCTCCAGACCCACTCCCCTCCCTATCTCTGTAACCCCCCCCAGACCCACTCCCCTCCCTATCTCTGTAACCCCCTCCAGACCCACTCCCCTCCCTATCTCTGTAACCCCCTCCAGACCCACTCCCCTCCCTATCTCTGTAACCCCCTCCAGACCCACTCCCCTCCCTATCTCTGTAACCCCCTCCAGACCCACTCCCCTCCCTATCTCCCCTCCATCGACAGCACCTTCCAAACTGACCATCTCCCACCAAGAGAAAGGCCAAAGGTCCCAGCAGCAGGAGGATGCTACAACCTGTGGGTCCTGCTTGTTAATTGGTCAGGGCATGTATAAGGGCACGCCTGGTAAATCTGGGTCATAGTCCTTTGAAAGCAGAGGCGAGTGTAGATAGGATAGTGAAGAAGGTGTTTCGTATGCTTCCCTTCATTGGTCACAGTGTTGAGTAGAGGAGTTGGGCGGTCATGTTATGGCTGTACAGGACATTGGTTAGGCTACGCTTAGAACACAGTCAGTTCTGGTGTAAGGGCTGTTTCTTCAACAGAGATTGGCTCTAACGTGATTGAGTAATTGAGACCATTATTTATAGGACATGGACTATCCTTCCCTGTGTTGGCTTTCACTCACTTCCAGTCCCCTAGGTTTAAATGGTGTTGCTGTTACAGGACTTTCTTCTAACGGGAGATCTCATGGGAATGGACCTATCGCATTGTGTCAGAACCGACTGTACTGTGTTCAATTCTGCTTGTCCTTCTATCGGGGGGATGTTGTTAAATGTGAAAGGGTGGAGAAAAGATTTACAAGGATGTTGCCAGGGTTGGAGCTACAGGGAGAGGTTGAACAGGCTGGGGCTCTTTTCCCTGGAGCGTCAGATACTGAGGGGTGACCTTATAGAGGTTTACAAAATTATGAGGGTCATGGATACGGTAAATAGACAAGATCTTTTCCCTGGGGATGGGGAGTCCAGAACTAGAGGGCATAGGTTTAGGGTGAGAGGGGAAAGATATAAAAGGGACCTACGGGGCAACTTTTTCACACAGAGGGTGGTACATGTATGGAATGAGCTGCCAGAGGATGTGGTGGAGGCTGGTACAATTGCAACATTTAAGAGGCATTTGGATGGGTATATGAATAGGAAGGGTTTGGAGGGATATGGGCCGGGTGCTGGCAGGTGGGACTAGATTGGGTTGGGATATCTGGTCAGCATGGACGGGTTGGACCGAAGGGTCTGTGTCTGTGCTGACTGGCTCTATGTAGGGACACTATCACTGTGCCACAATAGTGCTAGTTGCTCAGGGTGATGTCCTTTCCCTCACCATCCTGAGGTGCTTTCTCGATGCCCTCATTCCCCATCTGTGTTTGCTGATGACTGCACAATGTGCAGCACCATTTGTGACTGCTGAGCCAGTCTCGAAGCCACCTGCTGGAAACCAAGCCACAGTATTTCCACAGTTATCGGAAACAGGAGGTGACCAGCTCACTGAAATGACCTGATTGATCTGACTGTCCCATCGCTGTGAATTGAGCATTGCTCTGTTTACCACACACAACCTGGAACCTGTCCTCATAACTGCCCTCTCTCTTCAAACTCTCTCGCAGCTTTGCAAAGCTCCAACCTTGATTTGAGCCCAATCTTTCCCCAGGGGTAAGGCAACTCCCATCAGTGGGATATTTCTTCAGCTCCCACTACTACAGCGGCCAGACACCAAGTCCCTGTCCAACTGGGCTTTGCACAGTGGAACTGGGACACAACTCTCCACCATTTCCGTTCACTAACCAATTTGGCTTTATGTCTGGAGGGAAAACCACAGCATTCTCCAACAAAGCAGCCTTAGAGTAACTGCTGCATCCCTTCACATTGTTACGGGTTGAACTGCATCATTTGAGGAACCAGCAATTCAGGACAGGCGCCCTGACAGTGATGCCCCCAGACCGTGACTGGATTTAGGAAAAGGAAGGTTGTGTTCCTAGCCGAATGCTGTCTCTCGGGGAGGGAGACAGCAGAGTGAGGCAGCGACAGGAAGGCTCTGAGTTTGTTCAAGCTGTGGGCTGTCTGGGGACTCTGCCAGTTCCTCATTCAAACAGACCTTGGCAAGCAGAGAGAGAGCTCAAACCTTCCTCAGCAGAATGACTGCACGGGTGTTTGTATTTCACTAAAACAGCCTGCAGAGTGTGTGTTTACTCTGGGCTGTACAGCTCTCCATGTTATTCAGCACCACGGAGGGGTTTCTGTGTGTATGTGTGTGTGCCTGTGCACATGCGTGTATGTCTATGTGTCTGTGAGTGTGTCTGTATGTGTGTCTGTGTGTCTTTGTGCATGTATGTCTGTGTGTGTGTGTGTGCATGTATGTGTGTGTGCATGTATGTTCCGTGTGTGTGTCAGTGTGTGTGACTGTGTGTGCGTTGTATGCTCGCATGCATGTTGTGTGTATGTTGTGTGTGTCTGTCTGTGTGTGTGTGTGCGCCTGTGTGTATGTTATGTGTGTGTGTATATATGTTGTGCGTGTGCATGTCTGTGTGTGCATGTATGTTGTGTGTGTCTGTGTGTGTGTCTGTGTTTGTGTGTAATCGTGTGTGTGCATGCCTGTGTGCGTGTCTCTGTGTATGCGTGTCTGTGTGCTTGTGTGTGTCTTTGTGCGTGTGCCTGTGTGTCTGTGTGCGCGTGTGTGTGTGTCTGTGTGCGCGTGTGTGTATCTGTGTTTGTGTGTGTGTATGTGTTTGTGTGTGTGCATGCCTGTGTGTGTGTCTCTGTGTGTGCGTGACTGTGTGCGTGTGTCTGTGTCTGTGTGTGTGCCTGTGTGCATGTGCGTGTGTGTCTGTGTGTGTGTGCCTGTGTGTGTGTGTCTGTGGGTGCATGTATGTGTGCATGTGTCTCTGTGTGTCCGTGTCTGTATGTGTGTCTGTGTGTGCTTGTGTGAGTGCATGTATGTTGTGTGTGTGCATGTCTGTTCTGTGTGTGTGCGAATGTGCATGTACGTATTGTGTATGCATATGTATGTTTTGTATGTTTATGTATGTTGTGTACAAAGTTAAAAATCACACAACACCAGGTTATAGTCCAACAGGTTTAATTGGAAGCACACTAGCTTTCGGAGCGCCGCTCCTTCATCAGGTGGTAGTGGAGGGCTCGATCGTAACACAGAATTTATAGCAAACATTTACATGTGATGTAACTGAAATTATACATTGAAAAATTGATTGTCTGTTAAGCCTTTCATCTGTTAGAATACAGTGATAGTTTCACTTCTTTCAAGTGTAAATCACAAAACCCTTTTTTTTAAAAGTTGCATTCTCGGGTTAGCTGTTAACAATGGTGATAGCTAGACAATATGTTGAAGGTGTTAGCCCCCTGTGTTCTCTGTCTATGACCTGATGTTTAGATTGATTCCAATCTAAAAAGTGAGATAACAGAGTTTTACATAAATTCATGCAGTTTTTGAGGAAAGTACAATGTAACTCTGCAAGTACAAATTCACCCCACAAAATATATGTGTGCATGTGGGTCTTTGTCTGTCCGTGTGTGTGTGTCTGTCTGGGGTGGGGGTTGTGAGTGTGAGAAAGTGTACGTGTGTGTGTAGTGAGTGCAGAGTGTCTTAAGTCTGTGAGGGGATGCATATGTGGGAGTGTGTGTGTCTATAAGGGTGTGTGTGGGTATTTGTGTGTGCGTCCGTGTCTATGTGTGACCGTGTGTATGTGTGTATAGAAGTGCGTGTGTGTGTGTGAGTGTGTGTGTAGGAATATCTGTGTGTGTGTGTGTAGTGCAATGGTGATCACCCGTAATGTGACATGAACCCAAGGTCCCGGTTGAGGCCCTCCCTCTGGGTACCGAACTTAGCTATCAGCCTCTGCTCAGCCACTTTCCTCTGCTGCCTGTCCTGAAGTCCACCTTGGAGGATGGTCACCCGAAGGTCCGAGGCTGAATGTCCTGGACCACTGAAGTGTTCCCCAACTGGGAGGGAACAAACTCAAAAACTGCATGAATTCAAGTAGAACTCCGTTATCTCACTTTTTAGATTAGAATCAATCTAAACATCATGGCATAGACAGAGAACCCAGGGGGCCAACACCTTCAACATATTGTCTAGCTATCACCATTGTTAACAGCTAACCCGAGAATGCAACCTTTTTAAAAAAAGGTTTTGTGATTTACACGTGAAAGAAGTGAAACTATCACGGTATTCTAACAGATGAAAGGCTTAACAGACAATTAATTCTTCAATGTATAATTTCAGTTACTTCACACTGTAAATTTTTGCTATAAATTCTGTGTTATGATTGAGCCCTCCACTATCACCTGATGAAGGAGCGTCGCTCCAAAAGCTAGTGTGCTTCCAATTAAACCTGTTGGACTATAACCTGGTGTTGTGTGACTTTTAACTTTGTACACCCCAGTTCAAAACCGGCATCTCCAAATCATGTATGTTATGTGTGTGTGTGCATGTGTGTGTTTACACATGTATGTGTGTGTGTATGTTGTGTGTGTGTGTGTATGTTGTGTGTGTGTATGTTGTGTATGTTGTGTGTGTGTATGTTGTGTGTATGTTGTGTATGTTATGTGTGTGTATGTTGTGTGTATGTGTGTATGTTGTGCGTGTGTGTATGTTGTGTGTATGTTGTGTGTGTGTGTATGTTGTGTGTGTGTATAGAACATAGAACATAGAAGAATACAGCGCAGTACAGGCCCTTTGGCCCTCGATGTTGCGCCGATCCAAGCCCACCTAACCTATACTAACCCACTATCCTCCATATACCTATCCAATGCCCTCTTAAATGCCCATAAAGAGGGAGAGTCCACGACTGCTACTGGCAGGGCATTCCATGAACTTACGACTCACTGAGTGAAGAACCTACCCCTAACTTCAGTCCTATATCTACCCCCCCTTAATTTAAAGCTATGCCCCCTTGTAATACCCGACTCCATACGCGGGAAAAGGTTCACACTGTCAACCCTATCTAACCCCCTAATCATCTTGTACACCTCAATCAAGTCACCTCTAAACCTTCTTTTCTCTAATGAAAACAGCCCCAAGTGTCTCAGCCTTTCCTCATACGATCTTCCTTCCATACCAGGCAACATCCTGGTAAACCTCCTCTGCACCCGTTCCAATGCCTCCACATCCTTCCTATAGTATGGCAACCAAAACTGCACACAATATTCCAGATGCGGCCGCACCAGAGTCTTATACAACTGCATCATGACCTCAGGACTCCAGAACTCAATTCCTCTACCAATAAAAGCCAGTACGCCATATGCCTTCCTCACCGCACTATTTACCTGGGTGGCAACTTTCAGAGATCTGTGTACATGGACACCAAGATCCCTCTGCTCATCCACACTACCAAGTATCTGACCATTAGACCAGTACCCCATCTTTTTGTTATTCTTCCCAAAGTGAATCACCTCACACTTAGCTACATTGAATTCCATTTGCCACCTTTCTGCCCAGCTCTGCAGCTTCTCTATATCCTGCTGTAACCTGCCACATCCTTCCTCAGTCAACAACTCCTCCGACTTTCGTATGTTGTGTGTGTTTGTATGTTGTGTGTGTGTGTATGTTGTGTGTGTGTGTATGTTGTGTGTGTATGTGTATGTTGTGTGTGTGTATGTTGTGTGTATGCGTGTGTGTATGTTGTGTGTGTGTATGTTGTGTGTGTGTATGTTGTGTGTATATTGTGTGTATGTGTATGTTGTGTGTATGTATGTGTGTGTATGTTGTGTGTGTATGTTGTGTGTATGTGTATGTTGTGTGTGTGTATGTGTATGTTGTGTGTATGTGTGTGTGTATGTTGTGTGTATGTGTGTGTATGTTGTGTGTGTGTGTATGTTGTATTTTTGTGTGTGTGTGCGCGCGTGCCCGTGGTTATTGAAGTGAGCCAGAGGTGGGGCCCTGACCTGGGCTCCTCAGTCTGCCGCACTCAGACTGGAAGGCACAGCTTATTCAAGGGGACATGGAGAGAGGGCTGTGAGGTCATGTGACATTATTGGAAGGGGAAATCGCTCCAAGGACAGAGCAGACATCACCGGTTCCTGTCTGCGGCTGAGGCCTTCCTCAGGATCAACTGCACCAACCAGTGGTTAGCACTGCTGCCTCATGGCACCAGGGACCTGGGTTCGATTCCCACCTCGGGTGACCGTCTGTGTGCAGTTTGCACGTTCTCCCCGTGTCTGCGTGGGTTTCCTCCGGGTGCTCCGGTTTCCTCCCACAGTCCAAAGATGTGCAGGTTAGGGTGGATTGGCCATAGGAAATGCAGGGTTAACAGGGATAGAGTTGGGGATTTAAGTCTGGGTGGGATGCTCCTCAGAGGGTCAGCATGGACTGAGTGGGCTGAAGGGCCTGCTCCAACACTGTACGGGGTTATGTGATTCCATGTTTGGAGCAAGCTGGACTCAGGCTTGTGAGTGTGAGTTGGTGGGTCTGTGTGCGTGACTCTGTGTCTGTGTGTGGGTGTGAGGGAGAAGAGCTGGGTGTGGGGGTGGGGGGAGTGTAAGGGTTCATGTTCTGAGCTGGCAATTGGGGGGGGGGGGGGGGGGAGGGGGTGTGTGTGGTGCTTGGAGTGCTGAAATCAGTCAGACAGCAACCTCTCTCCTGTCTAAAGCAGGAACAGATCAGCAGCATCTGATTTATCACAGTGTCCAACAGCGGAAATGAAGTGCAGATTTATTACTGGAGGAGCAGGCTGCTTGTTAATGCGTCCCTTCCCCTATCTGCTGTCAGGATAAAGTTTCACGGTGGTGGCAGTGGAACTGTTTCCGTGGCGGGGTGGGTGGGGGGGGGGCGTTGTTTCATCGTTACCGATGAATGAAGATTAACCAGTTACTGCTCAGTGTTGATAGCCAACGGGAGAGCTGGGGGCAGCAATGGGACTTGTCAACACTGGCTGCTATGTCTTTCCCAGTTTGTAGCTCACGGCTAAGAAGCCCCACACACCAACGCGCCCGTGGTTATTGAAGTGAGCCAGAGATAGGGCCCTGACCTGGGCTCCTCAGTCTGCCGCACTCAGACTGGAAGGCACAGCTTATTCAAGGGGGACATGGAGACAGGGCTGCGAGGTCGTGTTGAAGGGGACCTCACTGGAAGGGGAGGTTGTTCTGAGGATATTGCGGACACCACTGCAGCTGACGTCTTCCTCAGGGTGAGATGCACCGACCAGTGGAAAAGGTGGCTCAGTGGTTAGCACTGCTGCCTCACAGCACCAGGGACCCGGGTTCGATTCCAGCCTCGGGCGACTGACTGTGTGGAGTTTGCACATTCTCCCCGTGTCTGCGTGGGTTTCCTCCGGGTGCTCCGGTTTCCTCCCACAGTCCAAAGGTGTGCAGTGCAGAGCGGATTGGCCGTGGGAAATGCAGGGATAGGGTAGGGAATTTTGAGTCTGGGTGGGATGTTCCTCAGAGGGTCAGCATGGACTCAGTGGGCTGAAGGGCCTGTTCCCACACTGTACGGGGTTATGTGATTCCATTGGAGCAAGCTGGACTCAGGCTTGTGTGTCTGCCTGTGAGACAGTGACTGGTGGCTACGTAAAGGCAGCTCCAGTCACTATGAGCCAGCGTTCTGACAAAAAAGCATCCTGAAAGCCTGGTCATTGAAGTCAAAAACCTTAAAACCAAATATTCCTCACAATCCTGGCTTTTCCCTTTGGCACTAAGGTGAAGAGACATTTCTTTCCCTAGGGAGTGGTGAGCAGACACATTCCCTGCCACTGAAACAGGTCGGGGACTGAACACCAACCGCATTCAAGGGGGGGGTTGATATTGGTTTGTTTTTCGATTCAATTCCCTACAGTGTGGAAACAGGCCCTTCGGCCCAACCAGTCCACACTGAGCCTCCGAAAAGTAACCAGCCCCGGACCCATTCCCCTCCTCTATATTCACCCCTGGCTAATGCACCTAACACTACGGGCAACCTTGCCTGGCCAATTCACCCTGTCCTGCGCATCTTTGTAACTGTGGGAGGAAACCCACGCAGACGCGGGGAGAATGTGCAAACTCCTCACACAGACAGTCGCCCGAGGCTGGAATCGAACCCGGGTCCCTGGCGCGGTGAGGCAGCAGTGCTAACCACTGAGCCACTGTAGCTCTGAGGGGCTAAAGGGACCGAAGGGTTTGGGGAGAAAGCAGCAACTGAGCTGGATGAAAGCCGTGATCAGACTGAACAGCAGGGCAGGCTTGAAGGGTCGATTGGCCTGCCCGTAGTTTCTACGTGCCCACCAAAGGTCACCGGACTGGAAATGTGAACTGTTTCTCTCTCGACAGGGTCTGCTGTGACCCCCCCCCCCCCGCCCCCCGCCCAGCACAATGTTCTTCCTTCACCAGCCCTCTGTTCTTCTCTCTCCCACATTGCTCAAACACTGTTTCACTTCCAGATACATCCTCTTACTCGCTGATTGTGGACATCACTGGCTCAGCTAGCAATTATTGCCCTAGCTATTCCTAATAACCCAAGCAACAGTGAAACGTCAACTTGGTGAGGCTCTGGAGTTACATGTAGGTCAGACCACAGAAGGACAGCAGAGTTCCTTCCCTTACACAGCATTAGGAACCAGTGCGGTTTTTACAACTATGGGCAGTAGTTCCATGGTCGCTTTTAAACCGTGGAACTGAAATTTAATTTCAGATTTTCTTTTATTGATTCCAAATGTTACTGTCTGCCATCATGGGATTCAAACCCCACGCCCCAAGGACATCGGCCTCTGGATGTGGATTTCTAGAGTCATAGAGGTGTACAGCATGGAAACAGACCCTTCGGTCCAACCCATCCATGCCGACCAGATATCCCAACCCAATCTAGTCCCACCCGCCAGCACCCGGCCCATATCCCTCCAAACCCTTCCTATTCATATAACCATCCAGATGCCTCTTAAATGTTATAATTGTACCAGTCTCCACCACATCCTCTGGCAGCTCATTCCACACACGTACCACCCTCTGTGTGAAAAAGTTGCCCCTGAGGTCTCTTTTATATCTTTCCCCTCTCACCTTAAACCTATGCCCTCTAGTTCTGCACTCCCCGACCCCAGGGAAAAGACTTTGTCTATTTGTCCTATCCATGCCCCTCATAATTTTGTAAACCTCTATAAGGTCACCCCTCAGCCTCCGACGCTCCAGGGAAAACAGCCTTAGCCTGTTCAGCCTCTCTCCCTTTAGCTCAAATCCTCCAACCCTGGCAACATCCTTGTAAATCTTTTCTGAACCCTTTCAAGTTTCACAGCATCCTTCCGATAGGAAGGAGACCAGAATCGCACGCAATATTCCAATAGTGGCCTAACCAATGTCCTGTACAGCCATAACATGACCTCCCAACAATCCCACTGCCCCACTCTATTAATGCTATTAATGTATCAACTCCTCCCTGTGATAGAGAGTTCACAATTCTCCGCACTCTCTACATTGTTAGTGATGACCTTACATTTCTCGGCCCTAATTTCCAACCAGGGACATTTAGTAATATATATCTCACTGTTTTACAAAGTCAGAAATCACACTTTGTCCACCACGTTTACTCTGAAAGTTTGTGATTTCAAATAAACCTGTGGGACTATAACCTGGTGTCATTTGACTTCTGACTGTGTCCCCTGGCACCTCCACACCATCACCACCTTTCCCACCAGTGCCCACTTCCAGCTTTGGGTTCGTCTCTCTGGTGGCATTATAGACTCATACAACACGGAAACAGACCCTTCGGTCCAACCAGTCCACGCCAACCATCATCCCAAACTATCCCAGCTCCACCTGCCTGTGTTTGACCCATTTCCCTCTAACCCTTTCCTATTCATGTAGCCAACCAAATGTCTTTTATACGTTGTAACTGTACCCAGCTCCACTACTCCCTCTGGCAGGTAGACACCACCCACCAACCACTCTCTGTGGAAAAAGGGTCCCCTCTTTTTAAATCTCTCTCCTGTCACCTTAAGAACATACTCCTCCCCACCCACCCCACCCCACCCAAGGGAAAAGACCCTTTGCTATTCACCTTTCTCTATGCCCCTCATGATTTTATAAACCTCTGTAAGGTCACCCCTCGACCTCCAGTGAAGACAGTCCCAGCCTATCCAACCTATTTTTTGTATCCCAAACCCTCCATTCCCAGCAAGATCCTGGTCAATCCTGCCTGAACCCTCTCCAGTTTAATAATATCCTTCCTATAACAGGGCCACCAGAGCTGCACCCCAGAAAAGGCCTCACTAATGTCCTGTACCATCTCAACATGACGTCCCAACACCCACACTCAATGCTCTGAGTAACGAAGACAAGTGTACTAAACACCTTCTTAACCACCCTGTCTACCTGTGACACAACTTTCAAAGAATTATGGACCTGCATCCCTGGGTCTCTCTGTCCTACATCACTACCCAGGGCCCAACCATTAGCTGTATAAGTCCCGCCCATGTTTGCTTTACCCAAAATGCAATGCCTCACATTTATTCAAATTAAACTCCATCTGCCACTCCTCGGCCCATTGACCCAATTGATTGCGATCTCTTTGTTATCTTCACTGTCCCCCATTTCACCAATTCTGGAGAGATCTGCAAACTTACTAACCGTACCTCCTATATTCTCATCCAAATCATTCAGATAAATGACAAACAAAAGTGGACCCAGCACTGATCCCTGAGGAACACCGCTGGTCACAGGCCTCCAGTCCGAAAAACATCCCTCCTCCAGCACTCTCTGTCTCCTACCATGAAGCTAATTTTGTATCTAATTGTTAAGCTCTCCCTGAATCCCATGGGATCTAACTTTACAAATTACCCTACCCTGGGAAACCTTGTCAAAGGCTTTACTAACGTCCAAGTAAACAAGGTCTACTGCTCTACCTTCAGTAATCTTTTCAGTCACTTCTTCAAAAATCTCATTCCAGTTTGTGAGACACGATTTCCCTCAGACAAAGCCATGCTGGCTCCTCCTAATCAGTCCTCACCTCTCCAAATGCACGGAAACCCTAATGCTGAGAATCCCCTCCAACAGCTTCCCCACCACCAATGTCATTAGCAGGCAGTCGGACCCCAGGGAGAGCGCCTCAAAGTTGTCCTACTTTACAAGTAACACAAAGAGGTGACTCCAGGCCTGGGAAGGTATCACATCAGCCTCCTCGCTGATATTTGTTACTAAGTTGTTAATAAGGTTCAGGTAAAATGGGAAGTTGCCCGTCCATTGGGGCCTGCTGGGAAATTAGTCAGGCAGCTCCCTGGGCCACCACATTGGCAGGTTTGGTCAATTAGCAGCCAATTTCTTGGTGCAAGGCGGTACAATTGACATCAAGCCCCTCGGTCTGACCCGGTGCTGCTGATTAATAACTAAAGGACCCGATTTCCCATAATCATCTTCAAATAGGCCCATGGAGCACCTACTTCAACTTTACCAAGTTATCGAAATGCCAGCGCCTCTGAGTGTGCCCTCGGTATCCTCAGCCTCAGTGCAGGCAGGGAGTAGAGGGAAGCACAGGAGAACAGAGGAATTAGGAGGAGGAGATGGCCCCTGAATCCTTCCCTGCTGTCTGTAAGATAATAGACAATAGACAACAGGTGCAGGAGTAGGCCATTCTGCCCTTCGAGCCTGCACCACCATTCAGTATGATCATGGCTGATCATTTCTAATCAGTCTCCTGTTCCTGCCTTATCTCCATAACCCTTGATTCCACTATCTTTGAGAGCTCTATCCAACTCTTTCTTAAATGAATCCAGAGACTGGGCCTGCACCGTCCTTTGGGGCAGAGCATTCCACACAGCCACCACTCTCTGGGTGAAGAAGTTTCTCCTCATCTCTGTCCTAAATGGTCTACCCCGTATTTTTAAGCTGTGTCCTCTGGTTTGGCACTCACCCATCAGCGGAAACATGTTTCCTGCCTTCAGAGTGTCCAATCCTTTAATAATCTTATATGTCTCAATCAGATCCCCCCTCAGTCTTCTAAACTCAAGGGTATACAAGCCCAGTTGCTCCAATCTTTCAGTGTAAGGTAATCCCGCCATTCCAGGAATTGACCTTGTGAACCTACGCTGCACTCCCTCAATAGCCAGAATATCTTTCCTCAAATTTGGAGACCAGAACTGCACACAGTACTCCAGGTGTGGTCTCACCAGGGCCCTGTACAGCTGCAGAAGAACCTCTTTGCTTCTATACTCAATTCCTCTTGTTATGAAGACCAGCATGCTATTAGCCTTCTTCACTACCTGCTGTACCTGCATGCTTACCTTCATTGACTGGTGTACAAGAACACCCAGATCTCTTTGTGCTGCCCCTTTACCTAAATTGATTCCATTGAGGTAGTAATCTGCCTTCCTGTTCTTGCCACCAAAGTGGATAACCATACATTTATCCACATTAAACTGCAACTGCCATGCATCTGACCACTCACCTAACCTGCCCAGGTCACCCTGTAATCTCCTAACATCCTCCTCACATTTCACCCTGCCACCCAGCTTAGTATCATCAGCAAATTTGCTAATGTTATTACTAATACCATCTTCTATATCATTAATATACATTGTAAAAAGCTGTGGTCCCAGTACGGAGCCCTGCGGTGCCCCACTGGTCACTGCCTGCCATTCCAAAATGGAGCCGTTTATCACTACTCTTTGTTTCCTGTCAGCCAACCAACGTTCAATCCAAGTCAGTACTTTGCCCCCAATACTATGCGCCCTAATCTTGCTCACTAACCTCCTATGTGGGACTTTATCAAAAGCTTTCTGCAAGTCCAGGTACACTACACCTACTGGATCTCCCTCGTCCATCTTCAGAGTTACATCCTCAAAATATTCCAGAATATTAGTCAAGCATGATTTCCCCTTCATAAATCCATGCTGACTCTGTCCTATCCTGTTACTACTATCCAGATGTGCAGTAATTTCATCCTTTATAATAGACTCCAGCATCTCTCCCACCACTGAGGTCAGACTAACTGGTCTATAATTTCCTGCTTTCTCTCTCCCACCTTTCTTAAAAAGTGGTACACCATTAGCCATCCTCCAATCCGCAGGAACTGATCCCGAATCTATCGAACTCTGGAAAATAATCACCAACGCATCCACGATTTCTCGAGCCACCTCCTTCAGTACTCTGGGATGTAGATCACAGCCTCACTCCCTAGGCCTCACCTTCTCCTTTGTCCCAGCGCCTCATATCCCGATAGTCCTTACTATTTCACCAGTCCATTCCCCTCCCCGACAAAGGTGTTTAGTGATCTAGCCTCCACGGCTCTCCGGAGAAGGGAATTCCAGGCATTCACCATCCTCTGGGAGAAGAAATTCCTTCAGGTCTCACTTTGCAGTGAAAGTCCCCTTGTTGTGTAACTGTTCGAGATTTCCCGGCTAATAGAAATGTCTCCTCGACATCTAGACCCCTCACGAACCTCTATGTTTCAATATGATCACCTTTATTTTTCCCAATATTTAATAACCAGCCAGTCGAGAGAGATTATGACACCCCAGAGCATCATTTACCCCATCCTTCATCATCCAGAGGGCAGTTCATAGTTAACCATATTGCTGGGGGTCTGGAGTCACACTTAGGTAGGGACCAGGTAAGGCCAGCATAGAGTCTTACAGTCATAGAGATGTACAGCACGGAAACAGACCCTTCGGTCCAACCTGTCCATGCCGACCAGATATCCCAACCCAAATCTAGTCCCACCTGCCAGCGCCCGGCCAATATCCCTCCAAATCCTTCCTATTCATATACCCATCCAAATGCCTCTTAAATGTTGCAATTGTACCAGCCTCCACCACATCCCCTGGCAGCTCATTCCATACACGTGCCACCCTCTGTGTGAAAAAGTTGCCCCTTAGGTCTCTTTTATATCTTTCCCCTCTCACCCTAAACCTATGCCCTCAAGTTCTGGACTCCCCGACCCCAGGGAAAAGACTTTGCCTATTTACCCTATCCGTGCCCCTCATAATTTTGTAAACCTCTATAAGGTCCCCCCTCAGCCTCCGACGCTCCAGGGAAAACAGCCCCAGCCTGTTCAGCCTCTCCCTATAACTCAGATCCTCCAACCCTGGCAATATCCTTGTAAATCTTTTCTGAACCCTTTCAAGTTTCACAACATCTTTCCGATAGGAAGGAGACCAGAATTGCACGCAATCTTCCAACAGTGGCCTAACCAATGTCCTGTACAGCCGCAACATGACCTCCCAACTCCTGTACTCAATACTCTGACCAATAAAGGAAAGCATACCAAATGCCGCCTTCATTATCCTATCTACCTGCGACTTCACTTTCAAGGAGCTATGAACCTGCACTCCAAGGTCTCTTTGTTCAGCAACACTCCCTAGGACCTTACCATTAAGTGTATAAGTCCTGCTAAGATTTGCTTTCCCAAAATGCAGCACCTCGCATTTATCTGAATTAAACTCCATCTGCCACTTCTCAGCCCATTGGCCCATCTGGTCAAGATCCTGTTGTAATCTGAGGTAACCCTCTTCGCTGTCCACTACACCTCCAATTTTGGTGTCATCTGCAAACTTACCAACTGTACCTCTTATGCTCGCATCCAAATCATTTATGTAAATGACAAAAAGTAGAGGGCCCAGCACCGATCCTTGTGGCACTCCACTGGTCACAGGCCTCCAGTCTGAAAAACAACCCTCCACCACCACCCTCTGTCTTCTACCTTTGAGCCAGTTCTGTATCCAAATCGCTAGTTCTCCCTGTATTCCATGAGATCTAACCTTGCTAAACAGTCTCCCATGGGGAACCTTGTCGAATGTCTTACTGAAGTCCATATAGATCACATCTACTGCTCTGCCCTCTTCAATCTTCTTTGTTCCTTCTACAAGAAACTCAATCAGGTTTGTGAGACATGATGTCCCATGCACAAAGCCATGTTGACTATCCCGAAGCAGTCCTTGCCTTTCCAAATACATGTACATCCTGTCCCTCAGGATTCCCTCCAATAACTTGCCCACCACCGAGGCCAGGCTCACCGGTCTATAGTTCCCTGGCTTGTCCTTACCACCCTTCTTAAACAGTGGCACCACATTTGC
>NW_028270141.1:149518704-149526204 GCF_037043375.1 Chiloscyllium plagiosum | reverse complement strand
CAGCCCATCGAGTCTGTACTAGCCTCTCTGCACTAATCCCACTTTCCATCACTTGACCTTGAATGTTATGACAAGTGCACATCCGTGTGCTTTTCAAAGGTTGTGAGGAACACCCTCCCAGCACTCTTTGCTCTAACAAAACACAACCCGAGCTTAACTCCTCATCATCCCTCCATCCCAGGCAGCGTCCTGGTGAGTCTCCCCCACACTCCCGTCCAGTGTAACCCCAATCCTTCCTACAGTGCGGTGACACACACAGAGCAACACACCCTGCTCCAGCTGGGGCCTGTACAAGGAGAGCTGCAAGTTCTTGCAGTTGCGTAGAATGTGTCTTCGCTGTATCGATAATTTAAGGTGAGGTACCATTCACCTATTAATACACATTTCACTTATCTCAGTCCTGTGGGAGTAAACCTGACAGAAATCCTGTTGGTAATTTCATTTTCTTTTGGGTTGGTTGGTAAACGTGGTTCTTTTGGTCTACAATCGGGACCTTATCAGAGATCATTCGCTCCAAGCCTGAAGACAGATTAAACAGGGTGAGACTAGAAGCTGGAGGGGTGCGAGGCAAAAACGTCTCAGCTGCCTGAAAAGTCCTGTAAACATTGAGAATGAGAAACCATATTGCCCCATTTCTCAGGGGGGGATCAGAATACAATAGAGGGTGAAGTTATACAGCACTCTTACAGAGCCTTGGTTAAACCCCAACTATATTCGATTGTGGGAGTCAATCCTCAGGAAGGAAATACACATCTTACAGAAAACTGGAGACGGAATTCTCCGACCGACACCACAGTTCTGGCACAGTTTTGTGAGTTATATAAACACAGCTGGTGTTCCTTCAACTTCAGAGACTTGAGGGACTATCCAACAAAAGTCCTCAAAATTCCTGCAGGTCAATAAACAGCAGTAAACCGCGGCAAAAGCAGAGTCCAGAGTAAGGAGGCATCATCATCGATCAGAGAATGAGTAAGATCAGAAAGACTGGTGGGAACGGGAGACTCACTTCCCCAGATGGCTGTGGGTCTGGGGTTTGAGCAGAGGGTGATGTTCGGGGGACGTTTTTGTGACCGGAATCCTGTTTCCGCAGGGATCAGCGTTGGATTCCTTGATATGTGTGTGGCACATACAAATGATATCGGCTTGAATGTAGGAGAGTTGACCAATGAGTTTATGGATGATACAAAAACTGGTGAGGCAGTAAATAGTGAGGAGTGAGGCAGGAGGATATAGAAGGCCATTTCCAGAGAGATGTAGGCAGGGCGAACAAGGCAAGGGAAGGCAGGATAAACATTTGAATCCTGGGAAGCACTGAGGATCAGAGGGACCTTGATGTACATGCCCACCGGTCTGTCCATGCCTTGATTGACCAACGCATAAACATTAAGAGTAAGGAGGTGATGCTGGAACTGCGCTCAGGCCACATCGAGAGGATGGTGTGCAGTTCGGGAATCCCCGTTATAGGAGGGCTGGTTTAGCACTGGAGAGGGTGCTGGGGAGATTTACCAGGATGTTGCCTGGCCTGGAAAGCTTTGGTCCTCAGACAGAAAGCAGTAACTGCTGGAGAAACTCGACAGGTGGGGGCAGCACCTGAGGAGAGCAAGCGGAGTTAACATTGAGATGAATCTCTGCTCGCCAGGTTAATATTGCTTGAACACAAGAACACTATCTGCAACACCTTCAGTCACTTGACCCATCTCTGCATTAAATTGTCAATTATATTGGGGCAGTACAGGAAGGGGGACTGTAACACTCCCAGTGCTTGTAGAGACAAGTGAGTCCGATTTTAGGATCAAACTGTGTGGGTTTTAAACAAATTGGCAAGTGTGGGACAACAGGACGTGCTTGGGCAGAGTCAGTAAGAAATTAGGTGTCCCACATAAACAAAGCGATTAGTGGCAGTGCTCCGAATGCAGAACATCAACTAACTAATTTATCTCTAAATCGTTCACAGATGTAAGGCATCGTGAGCGAGGTCAGAATTTATTGCCCACCCTTCAGAAAGGTGGAAGTGTCGCAGTTCCTGTAACTGCCGGTAAGTCCATGGGACTGCAAGGGCAGGAGCTCCAGCCTTTCGACCCAGCAACACTGAAGCTCCTCGGATGCTGCCTGAATTGCTGTGCTCTTCCAGCACCACTGATCCAGAATCTGGTTTCCAGCATCTGCAGTCATTGTTTTTACAACACTGGAGTGTGACAATGCTGCAACTTTAAGAGGTTATTTTCTCCTGGGTTTCTTTGAAGGGTGCACTTGTAAAACAGTAGCTGGCTAGTTAAGGCCACTTGAGTTAACAGCTTGGGCGGTCTCAGGTTTTCGTTTTTAACAGCTCTCACAGATCAGGATTTCTGGCTTTGGCTTTCTCGGCAACTTCAGAAGATATTGGCGTCTTCACAGAGCTGGACGCTTTAGTGAACACATCCTGGCTGCTACTCTCTCTGAGATTTCTCCTGATGTTTCGTTCCTCTCCCGGACTGGACAACAGTATCTGAGAATCTGGGTCGAAATTTGCCTTTTTGCCAAGGGCTGCGTTGATGTGATGTTTCTATATTGGAACGGTTAATTAGTAATAAATACTGTATCTATTATTGTGTTGAGTTTTCCAATCGGTTATTCTAAATCCCTCTTTCTTTGGCTGTATTTTAATTAAAATGTATAAGTGAATTGCGTTTTGCAGACCATCGAGTAGTTGGACCAGTCGCGTTGCATCTGGAACACAGCACTTTCCAGTTCCCTTGAAGTTAGGAAAAAATTAGGGTCCAGGCCGCCTTATTAAAATATTTTTAAAGGAGTGGTGTATAACAGAAGGAACAGGATGGGGAGCAGCTGAGAGGGAAATAGACAGTTAGTGGTATTCCCATGTAACTGCTCCTCTGGATAAAAGGGCTAGAAATCTATTTATGGCATTTTATCAAACAATGTCTGATTGTTCATTTACTCAACAACCCCACCTTTAAAAACAGGTTTGTCCAATCTATTTTGCCATGAATTTTGATCTTCATAAAATACGAGCACTTTTTTTAAAAAAAACTGAAGCCACAGCAGCCAACTTTAAAGAATAGTACAAGAGTTTAAAATTGTAAGACATTTACTGTAACAAACAATTTAAAATCAATGTCGACTAAACACCATTCACAAGGCAACTTCTCAAAATGACCAAATAGACAGCCTTTAACTCTCACTGGCTCACAGGTGGACACCTCAAAGCGCACTGCCTTGTTATTACAGAACCTCCATGTGGCTACAGGCCCAGGCTTTGCAAGCACTGTCGATCGCAGTCAGAGTAGCATCACTGTGGTACAGTGGGCATTCCCCTGGCACAACAAACTCAGTGGACTCCATCAGAAGGGAGTTGGGTTCGACCAAAATGGGACAGTTCCACAACAGTGCCCAGCAACAGCTGCAGTGCAGAGAGCTGAAGGCCAATGCTCCAGTGACAGGGCAAGATTAATGATGAATGGGTGGGGAGGAGCATTAGTGGGCAGGGCCTGGCAGAGTGAGCTGGGTAAGGGGGTAAGGGATCAGAGTGAGGTGGGTCCATAATTAGGGGGTAGCAGAGGGTTGGTTAGGAAGGATAACGTCTCGGATAATCAGACTGGGGTCGTTCAGGATGTTACATCCAAGGTGTTGAGGGAGGAGGAGCTTGAGCGAGGAGGGGGAGGGTTGAGTGAAATGGGGGATGTTGAGTGAGTGGGGGTGAGTGAGGGAGGCATTGAAGGAGGAAGGGGTGAGTGAGGAGGGTGTTGAGGGAGGAGGGGTTGAGTGAGTGGTGGGAGTTGAGTGAGGAGGGGGATGTTGAGTGAGGGGGGTGTTGAGTGAGAAGGGGGGAGTCATGGGGTGTATGTGAGTCTACACAGGACGGAGAGAGCCAGGCCTGTGTTACAGTGAGCAGGGCGGTGAGAGGCACGCCTGTGGTACAGTGGGCAGGGATAGTACCAGGCCTGTGGTACAGTTGGCAGGGCGGTGAGAGGCACGCCTGTGGTACAGTGAGCAGGGGGTACAGGCCCCAGCACCAGCCCCCAGCAAGAGTCCCCAGCGCCCACCGCCAGCACCCACCCCCAGCACCAGGCCCCAGCACCAGCCCCAAACGCCAGCCCCCACCACCCAGGCCTCAACATCAGGCCCAAGCACCAGCCCCCAGCACTCACCCCCAGCACCAGGCCCCAGCACCAGACCCCAGCAGCAGCTCCTAGCATTGGCCCCAGCACCAGCCCCCACCACCCACCCCCAGCACCAGGCCCCAGCTCCCACCCCCAGAACCAGGCCCCGGCACCAGGCCCCAGCACCAGGCCCCAGCACCAGACCCCAGCACCAGGCCCCAGCACCAGGCCCCAGCACCAGGCCCCAGCACCAGGCCCCAGCACCAGGCCCCAGCAACAGCTCCCAGCACCAGACCCCAGCACCAGGCCCCAGCACCAGGCCCCAGCAACAGCTCCCAGCACCAGGACCCAGCACCAGGACCCAGCACCCACCCCCAGAACCAGGCCCTAGCACCAGGCCCCAGCACCCACCCCCAGCACCAGCCCCAGCACCAGGCCCCAGCAACTGCCCCCAGCACCAGGCCCCAGCACCAGGCCCCCACCACCCACCCCCAGCACCAGGCCCCAGCTCCCACCCCCAGAACCAGGCCCCGGCACCAGGCCCCAGCACCAGGCCCCAGCACCAGACCCCAGCACCAACCCCCAGCACCCAGCTCCAGCACCAGCCCCCAGCACCAGCCCCCAGCGCCAGCCCACAGCACCAGGCCCCAGCACCAGCCCCAGCCCCAGCAGGCAGCACCAGGCCCCAGTACCCATCCCCAGCACCAGGCCCCAGCACCTGGCCCCAGCACCCACCCCCAAGACCTGGCCCCAGCATCCACCCCCAGCACCAGGCCCCAGCACCAAGCCCCAGCACCAGCCCCCAGAACCAGGCACCAGCACCAGCCCTCAGCACCCACCCCCAGCACAAGTCCCCAGCACCAGCCCCCAGTACCGGGCCTCAGCACCGGGCCCCAGCACCGGGCCCCAGCACCTGGCCCCAGCACCTGGCCCCAGCACCAGCCCCCAGCACCAGCCCCCAGCACCAGCCCCCAGCACCAGGCCCCAGCACCAGGCCCCAGCACCAGGCCCCAGCACCAGCCCCCAGTACCCACCCCCAGCACCAGGCCCAAGCACCTGGCCCCAGCACCCACCCCAAGCACCAGCCCCCAGCCCCAGGCCTCAGCCCCAGGCCTCAGCCCCAGGCCTCAGCCCCAGGCCTCAGCCCCAGGCCTCAGCACCAGGCCTCAGCACCAGGCCTCAGCGCCAGCCCGCAACACCAGGCCCCAGCACCCACCCAGCACCAGGCCCCAGCATCAGGCCCCAGCACCCACTCCCAGCACCAGGCCCAGGCATCAGCCCCCCGTACTCACCCCCAGCACCAGGCCCCAGCACCCACCCCCAGCACCAGATCCCAGCAGCAGTTCCTAACATTGGCCCCAGCACCAGCCTCCACCACCCACCCCCAGCACCAGGCCCCAGCTCCCACCCCCAGAACCAGGCCCTAGCACCAGGCCCCAGCACCCAACCCTAGGCACCCACCCCCAGCACCTGCCCCCAGCACCAGGCCCCAGCACCAGGCCCCACCACCCGGCCCCAGCTCCCACCCCCAGAACCAGGCCCTAGCACCAGGCCCCAGTACCCACCCCCAGCACCCACCCCCAGCAAGGCCCAGCACCAGGACCCCAGCATCAGGCCCCCAGCACCAGGCCCCCAGCACCCACCCCAGCACCAGCATCCAGCTCCAGCCCCAGCACCCACCCCCAGCACCAGCACCCAGCTCCAGGCCCCAGCACCAGCCCCCGGCACCCACCCCCAGAACCAGGCCAAGCACACACCTCCAGCACGGCCCCCAGCACCAGCCCCCAGCACCAGGCCCCAGCACCTGGCCCCAGCACCAGGACCCCAGCACCAGGCCCCCAGCACCAGCACCAAGCCCAGGCCCCAGCACCCGGCTCCAGCACCTGGCCTCAGCCCAAGGCCCCAGCACCTGGCCCCAGCACCAGCCCCTGGCTCCCGGCCCCAGCACCAACCCCCAGCACCAACCGCCAGCGCCAGCACCAGCCCAGCACCAGCGCCCAGCCCCAGGCCCCAGCATCTGGCCCCAGCACCAAGCCCCAGAGCCAGGCCCCAGCACCAGCACCCAGCACCAGGTCCCTGCACATGGCCCCAGCACAGGCCTGAGAACCAGGTCCCAGCTACTGGCCCCAGCACTTGACCCAGCACCAGGCCCCAGCACCAGGTCCCAGTGCCAGCCCTCAGCACCTGCCCCAGCACCTGGCCCAGCATCAGGCACCAGCACCAGCTCCCAGTACTAGCCCCAGCACCAGGCCCCAGCACCCACCCCCAACACCCACCCCCAGCACCAGGCCCCAGCACCCACCCCCAGCACCAGCTCCAAGCACCAGCCCCAGCACCCACCCCCAGCACTAGGCCCCAGCACCAACCTCTAGTACTAGGCCCCAGCACCAGATCCCAGCACCCACCCCCAGCACCAGCCCCCAGCACCAGCCCCCAGCACCTGGTCCAGCACCAGGCCCCAGCACCCACCTCCAGCACCAGCTCCAGCACCAACCCCAGCACCAGCCCCCAGCACCTGGGCCCAGCACCAGCCCCCAGCCCCAGGCCCAGCACCTGGCCTCAGCCCAAGGCCCCAGCACCTGGCCCCAGCACCTGGCCCCAGCACCAGGCCCCAGCACCAGGCTCCAGCGCCAGCCCGCAGCACCAGGTCCCTGCACCATGGCCCCAGCACCAGGCCTGAGAACCAGGTCCCAGCACCTGGTCCCAGCACCAGCCCCCAGCACCAGCCCCAGCACCTGGCCCCAGCACCCACTCCCAGCACCCACTCCCAGCACCCACTCCCAGCACCAACCCCCAGCTACCAACCCCCAGCACCAACCCCCAGTACTAGGCTCGAGCACCAGATCCCAGCACCCACCCCCAGCACCAGCTCCCAGCACCAGCTCCCAGCACCCACCCCCAGCACCCACCTCCAGCACCAGCTCCCAGCACAAACCCCAGTACCCACCCCCTGCACCAGCTCCCAGCACCCGCCCCCAGCACCTGGGCCCAGCACCAGCTCCCAGCACCAACCCCAGTACCCAACCCCAGCACCCACCCCCAGTGCCAGGCTGGTATCCAGGATGATGGATTTCCCACTCTCCTTGTTCATCCCCCTCCCTGCTCTCTCCCCAATCCACTATCTCTCCTGTGCAGGGGCTTTTCCCTTTATCGTTCCCTGTGTACGTTTCACCATCTGGAAAGGGGATGGGGGGGGGGGGGGTAACGTTGTGGTTTGGAGAGTGCCACCTTTCTCCTCATAATGGGAAAACTTTCTCAATCATTCTGTCTCCTCCTTAAGCACCCCCCGTCCCTCTCGGACTGAGTCGCCTTCTCTGTAACTGTTTCCACTGCGTTTTGCCAAAGCCTGTTCGAATCTGGCCTCTTCCCAACATTGAACAGCCTCATCTCTGCTTCTGCTTTT
>NW_028270141.1:142196859-142212395 GCF_037043375.1 Chiloscyllium plagiosum | reverse complement strand
GGCTGGCCAGCACGCCTTGAAGTAGGGAGAAAAGGCAGGGGCCAGCGCCTACGGCCATACTAGTCTGAAAACGCCCGATCTCGTCTGATCTCGGAAGCTAAGCAGACTCAGGCCTGGTTAGTACTTGGATGGGAGACCGCCTGGGAATACCAGGTGCAGTAGGCTTTTTCCGCCAGCAGTGGCTGCTCAAGTCACCCCTCTGCACTTGTCTTGTGCCAGGCAATGGAGCGGCAGGTTATTTTTGCTGCTGCTGCTGTGCCTGGCATCAGTCTCCTGCAGGCACGAGACACGGAGGGGAGGAGAGCGGAGCGCTGCCAAAAATCAGCAAGAAAGGCGGAAAGAAAGGGATTGGGGCTGCACGCTGTCTGCGGGTGGCAGTCAGGAAAGGCGGACAATAGACAATAGGTGCAGGAGTTGGCCATTCTGCCCTTCCAGCCTGCACCACCATTCAATATGATCATGGCTGATCATCCTTAATCAGTATCCTGTTCCTGCCTTATCTCCATAACCCTTGATTCCACTATCCTTGAGAGCTCTATCCAACTCTTTCTTAAATGAATCCAGAGACTGGGCCTCCACTGCCCTCTGGGGCAGAGCATTCCACACAGCCACCACTCTCTGGGTGAAGAAGTTTCTCCTCATCTCTGTCCTAAATGGTCTACCCCGTATTTTTAAGCTGTGTCCTCTGTTTCGGCACTCACCCCGCAGCGGAAACATGTTGCCTGCCGCCAGAGTGTCCAATCCTTTGATCATCTTATATGTCTCAACCAGATCCCCTCTCAGTCTTCTAACTCAAGGGTACACAAGCCCAGTCGCTCCAGTCTTTCAGTGTAAGGTAATCCCGCCATTCCAGGAATTGACCTCGTGAACCTACGCTGCATTCCCTCAATAGCCAGAATGTCTCTCCTCAAATTTGGAGACCAGAACTGCACACAGTACTCCAGGTGTGGTCTCACCAGGGCCCTGTACAGCTGCAGAAGGACCTCTTTGCTTCTATACTCAATCCCTCTTGTTATGAAGGCCAGCATGCTATTAGCCTTCTTCACTACCTGCTGTACCTGCATGCTTACCTTCATTGAGTGGTGTACAAGAACCCCCAGATCTCTCTGTACTGCCCCTTTACCTAAATTGATTCCACTTAGGTGGTAATCTGCCTTCCTGTTCTTGCCACCAAAGTGGATAAGGATCCATTTATCCACGTGAAAGTGCATCTGCCATGCATCTGAGCACTCACCTAACTTGTCCAGGTCACCCTGTAATCTCCTAACATCCTCATCACATTTCACCCTGCCACCCAGCTGATGAAATTTGCGAATGTTATTGCTAATACCATCTTGTATATCCTGAAGATAGATTGTAAAAAGCTGCGGTCCCAGTACTGATCCGTGCGGTACCCCACTGGTCAGTGCCCGGCATTCCGAAATGGAGGGGTGGAGGAGTGTGGAAGGATGAGAGAATGCAGGCTGCGGCCTATGAAGCAGGGGGAGGGCTTGCAGTTGGCCTGTGTGGGGATGTGGGAGACTACAGGAGCCTGGTGGGCAAGGGCTGGCCTGAAAGGCAGCTGGAGGGACGGAGGGAGGGAAGCACGCACGGAGGAGGAAGAGCAAAGAGAAAAGAGAAAAAAAAGCCAAAGGGGATAAAGAGAAAGAGCAAGAAAGAAAATGTGGCTGGCCAGCACGCCTTGAAGTAGGGAGAAAAGGCAGGGGCCAGCGCCTACGGCCATACTAGTCTGAAAACGCCCGATCTCGTCTGATCTCGGAAGCTAAGCAGACTCAGGCCTGGTTAGTACTTGGATGGGAGACCGCCTGGGAATACCAGGTGCAGTAGGCTTTTTCCGCCAGCAGTGGCTGCTCAAGTCACCCCTCTGCACTTGTCTTGTGCCAGGCAATGGAGCGGCAGGTTATTTTTGCTGCTGCTGCTGTGCCTGGCATCAGTCTCCTGCAGGCACGAGACACGGAGGGGAGGAGAGCGGAGCGCTGCCAAAATCAGCAAGAAAGGCGGAAAGAAAGGGATTGGGGCTGCACGCTGTCTGCGGGTGGCAGTCAGGAAAGGCGGACAATAGACAATAGGTGCAGGAGTTGGCCATTCTGCCCTTCCAGCCTGCACCACCATTCAATATGATCATGGCTGATCATCCTTAATCAGTATCCTGTTCCTGCCTTATCTCCATAACCCTTGATTCCACTATCCTTGAGAGCTCTATCCAACTCTTTCTTAAATGAATCCAGAGACTGGGCCTCCACTGCCCTCTGGGGCAGAGCATTCCACACAGCCACCACTCTCTGGGTGAAGAAGTTTCTCCTCATCTCTGTCCTAAATGGTCTACCCCGTATTTTTAAGCTGTGTCCTCTGTTTCGGCACTCACCCGCAGCGGGAAACATGTTGCCTGCCGCCAGAGTGTCCAATCCTTTGATCATCTTATATGTCTCAACCAGATCCCCTCTCAGTCTTCTAAACTCAAGGGTACACAAGCCCAGTCGCTCCAGTCTTTCAGTGTAAGGTAATCCCGCCATTCCAGGAATTGACCTCGTGAACCTACGCTGCATTCCCTCAATAGCCAGAATGTCTCTCCTCAAATTTGGAGACCAGAACTGCACACAGTACTCCAGGTGTGGTCTCACCAGGGCCCTGTACAGCTGCAGAAGGACCTCTTTGCTTCTATACTCAATCCCTCTTGTTATGAAGGCCAGCATGCTATTAGCCTTCTTCACTACCTGCTGTACCTGCATGCTTACCTTCATTGAGTGGTGTACAAGAACCCCCAGATCTCTCTGTACTGCCCCTTTACCTAAATTGATTCCACTTAGGTGGTAATCTGCCTTCCTGTTCTTGCCACCAAAGTGGGATAAGGATCCATTTATCCACGTGAAAGTGCATCTGCCATGCATCTGAGCACTCACCTAACTTGTCCAGGTCACCCTGTAATCTCCTAACATCCTCATCACATTTCACCCTGCCACCCAGCTGATGAAATTTGCGAATGTTATTGCTAATACCATCTTGTATATCCTGAAGATAGATTGTAAAAAGCTGCGGTCCCAGTACTGATCCGTGCGGTACCCCACTGGTCAGTGCCCGGCATTCCGAAATGGAGGGGTGGAGGAGTGTGGAAGGATGAGAGAATGCAGGCTGCGGCCCTATGAAGCAGGGGGAGGGCTTGCAGTTGGCCTGTGTGGGGATGTGGGAGACTACAGGAGCCTGGTGGGCAAGGGCTGGCCTGAAAGGCAGCTGGAGGGACGGAGGGAGGGAAGCACGCACGGAGGAGGAAGAGCAAAGAGAAAAGAGAAAAAAAAGCCAAAGGGGATAAAGAGAAAGAGCAAGAAAGAAAATGTGGCTGGCCAGCACGCCTTGAAGTAGGGAGAAAAGGCAGGGGCCAGCGCCTACGGCCATACTAGTCTGAAAACGCCCGATCTCGTCTGATCTCGGAAGCTAAGCAGACTCAGGCCTGGTTAGTACTTGGATGGGAGACCGCCTGGGAATACCAGGTGCAGTAGGCTTTTTCCGCCAGCAGTGGCTGCTCAAGTCACCCCTCTGCACTTGTCTTGTGCCAGGCAATGGAGCGGCAGGTTATTTTTGCTGCTGCTGCTGTGCCTGGCATCAGTCTCCTGCAGGCACGAGACACGGAGGGGAGGAGAGCGGAGCGCTGCCAAAATCAGCAAGAAAGGCGGAAAGAAAGGGATTGGGGCTGCACGCTGTCTGCGGGTGGCAGTCAGGAAAGGCGGACAATAGACAATAGGTGCAGGAGTTGGCCATTCTGCCCTTCCAGCCTGCACCACCATTCAATATGATCATGGCTGATCATCCTTAATCAGTATCCTGTTCCTGCCTTATCTCCATAACCCTTGATTCCACTATCCTTGAGAGCTCTATCCAACTCTTTCTTAAATGAATCCAGAGACTGGGCCTCCACTGCCCTCTGGGGCAGAGCATTCCACACAGCCACCACTCTCTGGGTGAAGAAGTTTCTCCTCATCTCTGTCCTAAATGGTCTACCCCGTATTTTTAAGCTGTGTCCTCTGTTTCGGCACTCACCCCGCAGCGGAAACATGTTGCCTGCCGCCAGAGTGTCCAATCCTTTGATCATCTTATATGTCTCAACCAGATCCCCTCTCAGTCTTCTAAACTCAAGGGTACACAAGCCCAGTCGCTCCAGTCTTTCAGTGTAAGGTAATCCCGCCATTCCAGGAATTGACCTCGTGAACCTACGCTGCATTCCCTCAATAGCCAGAATGTCTCTCCTCAAATTTGGAGACCAGAACTGCACACAGTACTCCAGGTGTGGTCTCACCAGGGCCCTGTACAGCTGCAGAAGGACCTCTTTGCTTCTATACTCAATCCCTCTTGTTATGAAGGCCAGCATGCTATTAGCCTTCTTCACTACCTGCTGTACCTGCATGCTTACCTTCATTGAGTGGTGTACAAGAACCCCCAGATCTCTCTGTACTGCCCCTTTACCTAAATTGATTCCACTTAGGTGGTAATCTGCCTTCCTGTTCTTGCCACCAAAGTGGATAAGGATCCATTTATCCACGTGAAAGTGCATCTGCCATGCATCTGAGCACTCACCTAACTTGTCCAGGTCACCCTGTAATCTCCTAACATCCTCATCACATTTCACCCTGCCACCCAGCTGATGAAATTTGCGAATGTTATTGCTAATACCATCTTGTATATCCTGAAGATAGATTGTAAAAAGCTGCGGTCCCAGTACTGATCCGTGCGGTACCCCACTGGTCAGTGCCCGGCATTCCGAAATGGAGGGGTGGAGGAGTGTGGAAGGATGAGAGAATGCAGGCTGCGGCCCTATGAAGCAGGGGGAGGGCTTGCAGTTGGCCTGTGTGGGGATGTGGGAGACTACAGGAGCCTGGTGGGCAAGGGCTGGCCTGAAAGGCAGCTGGAGGGACGGAGGGAGGGAAGCACGCACGGAGGAGGAAGAGCAAAGAGAAAAGAGAAAAAAAAGCCAAAGGGGATAAAGAGAAAGAGCAAGAAAGAAAATGTGGCTGGCCAGCACGCCTTGAAGTAGGGAGAAAAGGCAGGGGCCAGCGCCTACGGCCATACTAGTCTGAAAACGCCCGATCTCGTCTGATCTCGGAAGCTAAGCAGACTCAGGCCTGGTTAGTACTTGGATGGGAGACCGCCTGGGAATACCAGGTGCAGTAGGCTTTTTCCGCCAGCAGTGGCTGCTCAAGTCACCCCTCTGCACTTGTCTTGTGCCAGGCAATGGAGCGGCAGGTTATTTTTGCTGCTGCTGCTGTGCCTGGCATCAGTCTCCTGCAGGCACGAGACACGGAGGGGAGGAGAGCGGAGCGCTGCCAAAATCAGCAAGAAAGGCGGAAAGAAAGGGATTGGGGCTGCACGCTGTCTGCGGGTGGCAGTCAGGAAAGGCGGACAATAGACAATAGGTGCAGGAGTTGGCCATTCTGCCCTTCCAGCCTGCACCACCATTCAATATGATCATGGCTGATCATCCTTAATCAGTATCCTGTTCCTGCCTTATCTCCATAACCCTTGATTCCACTATCCTTGAGAGCTCTATCCAACTCTTTCTTAAATGAATCCAGAGACTGGGCCTCCACTGCCCTCTGGGGCAGAGCATTCCACACAGCCACCACTCTCTGGGTGAAGAAGTTTCTCCTCATCTCTGTCCTAAATGGTCTACCCCGTATTTTTAAGCTGTGTCCTCTGTTTCGGCACTCACCCCGCAGCGGAAACATGTTGCCTGCCGCCAGAGTGTCCAATCCTTTGATCATCTTATATGTCTCAACCAGATCCCCTCTCAGTCTTCTAAACTCAAGGGTACACAAGCCCAGTCGCTCCAGTCTTTCAGTGTAAGGTAATCCCGCCATTCCAGGAATTGACCTCGTGAACCTACGCTGCATTCCCTCAATAGCCAGAATGTCTCTCCTCAAATTTGGAGACCAGAACTGCACACAGTACTCCAGGTGTGGTCTCACCAGGGCCCTGTACAGCTGCAGAAGGACCTCTTTGCTTCTATACTCAATCCCTCTTGTTATGAAGGCCAGCATGCTATTAGCCTTCTTCACTACCTGCTGTACCTGCATGCTTACCTTCATTGAGTGGTGTACAAGAACCCCCAGATCTCTCTGTACTGCCCCTTTACCTAAATTGATTCCACTTAGGTGGTAATCTGCCTTCCTGTTCTTGCCACCAAAGTGGATAAGGATCCATTTATCCACGTGAAAGTGCATCTGCCATGCATCTGAGCACTCACCTAACTTGTCCAGGTCACCCTGTAATCTCCTAACATCCTCATCACATTTCACCCTGCCACCCAGCTGATGAAATTTGCGAATGTTATTGCTAATACCATCTTGTATATCCTGAAGATAGATTGTAAAAAGCTGCGGTCCCAGTACTGATCCGTGCGGTACCCCACTGGTCAGTGCCCGGCATTCCGAAATGGAGGGGTGGAGGAGTGTGGAAGGATGAGAGAATGCAGGCTGCGGCCCTATGAAGCAGGGGGAGGGCTTGCAGTTGGCCTGTGTGGGGATGTGGGAGACTACAGGAGCCTGGTGGGCAAGGGCTGGCCTGAAAGGCAGCTGGAGGGACGGAGGGAGGGAAGCACGCACGGAGGAGGAAGAGCAAAGAGAAAAGAGAAAAAAAAGCCAAAGGGGATAAAGAGAAAGAGCAAGAAAGAAAATGTGGCTGGCCAGCACGCCTTGAAGTAGGGAGAAAAGGCAGGGGCCAGCGCCTACGGCCATACTAGTCTGAAAACGCCCGATCTCGTCTGATCTCGGAAGCTAAGCAGACTCAGGCCTGGTTAGTACTTGGATGGGAGACCGCCTGGGAATACCAGGTGCAGTAGGCTTTTTCCGCCAGCAGTGGCTGCTCAAGTCACCCCTCTGCACTTGTCTTGTGCCAGGCAATGGAGCGGCAGGTTATTTTTGCTGCTGCTGCTGTGCCTGGCATCAGTCTCCTGCAGGCACGAGACACGGAGGGGAGGAGAGCGGAGCGCTGCCAAAATCAGCAAGAAAGGCGGAAAGAAAGGGATTGGGGCTGCACGCTGTCTGCGGGTGGCAGTCAGGAAAGGCGGACAATAGACAATAGGTGCAGGAGTTGGCCATTCTGCCCTTCCAGCCTGCACCACCATTCAATATGATCATGGCTGATCATCCTTAATCAGTATCCTGTTCCTGCCTTATCTCCATAACCCTTGATTCCACTATCCTTGAGAGCTCTATCCAACTCTTTCTTAAATGAATCCAGAGACTGGGCCTCCACTGCCCTCTGGGGCAGAGCATTCCACACAGCCACCACTCTCTGGGTGAAGAAGTTTCTCCTCATCTCTGTCCTAAATGGTCTACCCCGTATTTTTAAGCTGTGTCCTCTGTTTCGGCACTCACCCCGCAGCGGAAACATGTTGCCTGCCGCCAGAGTGTCCAATCCTTTGATCATCTTATATGTCTCAACCAGATCCCCTCTCAGTCTTCTAAACTCAAGGGTACACAAGCCCAGTCGCTCCAGTCTTTCAGTGTAAGGTAATCCCGCCATTCCAGGAATTGACCTCGTGAACCTACGCTGCATTCCCTCAATAGCCAGAATGTCTCTCCTCAAATTTGGAGACCAGAACTGCACACAGTACTCCAGGTGTGGTCTCACCAGGGCCCTGTACAGCTGCAGAAGGACCTCTTTGCTTCTATACTCAATCCCTCTTGTTATGAAGGCCAGCATGCTATTAGCCTTCTTCACTACCTGCTGTACCTGCATGCTTACCTTCATTGAGTGGTGTACAAGAACCCCCAGATCTCTCTGTACTGCCCCTTTACCTAAATTGATTCCACTTAGGTGGTAATCTGCCTTCCTGTTCTTGCCACCAAAGTGGATAAGGATCCATTTATCCACGTGAAAGTGCATCTGCCATGCATCTGAGCACTCACCTAACTTGTCCAGGTCACCCTGTAATCTCCTAACATCCTCATCACATTTCACCCTGCCACCCAGCTGATGAAATTTGCGAATGTTATTGCTAATACCATCTTGTATATCCTGAAGATAGATTGTAAAAAGCTGCGGTCCCAGTACTGATCCGTGCGGTACCCCACTGGTCAGTGCCCGGCATTCCGAAATGGAGGGGTGGAGGAGTGTGGAAGGATGAGAGAATGCAGGCTGCGGCCCTATGAAGCAGGGGGAGGGCTTGCAGTTGGCCTGTGTGGGGATGTGGGAGACTACAGGAGCCTGGTGGGCAAGGGCTGGCCTGAAAGGCAGCTGGAGGGACGGAGGGAGGGAAGCACGCACGGAGGAGGAAGAGCAAAGAGAAAAGAGAAAAAAAAGCCAAAGGGGATAAAGAGAAAGAGCAAGAAAGAAAATGTGGCTGGCCAGCACGCCTTGAAGTAGGGAGAAAAGGCAGGGGCCAGCGCCTACGGCCATACTAGTCTGAAAACGCCCGATCTCGTCTGATCTCGGAAGCTAAGCAGACTCAGGCCTGGTTAGTACTTGGATGGGAGACCGCCTGGGAATACCAGGTGCAGTAGGCTTTTTCCGCCAGCAGTGGCTGCTCAAGTCACCCCTCTGCACTTGTCTTGTGCCAGGCAATGGAGCGGCAGGTTATTTTTGCTGCTGCTGCTGTGCCTGGCATCAGTCTCCTGCAGGCACGAGACACGGAGGGGAGGAGAGCGGAGCGCTGCCAAAATCAGCAAGAAAGGCGGAAAGAAAGGGATTGGGGCTGCACGCTGTCTGCGGGTGGCAGTCAGGAAAGGCGGACAATAGACAATAGGTGCAGGAGTTGGCCATTCTGCCCTTCCAGCCTGCACCACCATTCAATATGATCATGGCTGATCATCCTTAATCAGTATCCTGTTCCTGCCTTATCTCCATAACCCTTGATTCCACTATCCTTGAGAGCTCTATCCAACTCTTTCTTAAATGAATCCAGAGACTGGGCCTCCACTGCCCTCTGGGGCAGAGCATTCCACACAGCCACCACTCTCTGGGTGAAGAAGTTTCTCCTCATCTCTGTCCTAAATGGTCTACCCCGTATTTTTAAGCTGTGTCCTCTGTTTCGGCACTCACCCCGCAGCGGAAACATGTTGCCTGCCGCCAGAGTGTCCAATCCTTTGATCATCTTATATGTCTCAACCAGATCCCCTCTCAGTCTTCTAAACTCAAGGGTACACAAGCCCAGTCGCTCCAGTCTTTCAGTGTAAGGTAATCCCGCCATTCCAGGAATTGACCTCGTGAACCTACGCTGCATTCCCTCAATAGCCAGAATGTCTCTCCTCAAATTTGGAGACCAGAACTGCACACAGTACTCCAGGTGTGGTCTCACCAGGGCCCTGTACAGCTGCAGAAGGACCTCTTTGCTTCTATACTCAATCCCTCTTGTTATGAAGGCCAGCATGCTATTAGCCTTCTTCACTACCTGCTGTACCTGCATGCTTACCTTCATTGAGTGGTGTACAAGAACCCCCAGATCTCTCTGTACTGCCCCTTTACCTAAATTGATTCCACTTAGGTGGTAATCTGCCTTCCTGTTCTTGCCACCAAAGTGGATAAGGATCCATTTATCCACGTGAAAGTGCATCTGCCATGCATCTGAGCACTCACCTAACTTGTCCAGGTCACCCTGTAATCTCCTAACATCCTCATCACATTTCACCCTGCCACCCAGCTGATGAAATTTGCGAATGTTATTGCTAATACCATCTTGTATATCCTGAAGATAGATTGTAAAAAGCTGCGGTCCCAGTACTGATCCGTGCGGTACCCCACTGGTCAGTGCCCGGCATTCCGAAATGGAGGGGTGGAGGAGTGTGGAAGGATGAGAGAATGCAGGCTGCGGCCCTATGAAGCAGGGGGAGGGCTTGCAGTTGGCCTGTGTGGGGATGTGGGAGACTACAGGAGCCTGGTGGGCAAGGGCTGGCCTGAAAGGCAGCTGGAGGGACGGAGGGAGGGAAGCACGCACGGAGGAGGAAGAGCAAAGAGAAAAGAGAAAAAAAAGCCAAAGGGGATAAAGAGAAAGAGCAAGAAAGAAAATGTGGCTGGCCAGCACGCCTTGAAGTAGGGAGAAAAGGCAGGGGCCAGCGCCTACGGCCATACTAGTCTGAAAACGCCCGATCTCGTCTGATCTCGGAAGCTAAGCAGACTCAGGCCTGGTTAGTACTTGGATGGGAGACCGCCTGGGAATACCAGGTGCAGTAGGCTTTTTCCGCCAGCAGTGGCTGCTCAAGTCACCCCTCTGCACTTGTCTTGTGCCAGGCAATGGAGCGGCAGGTTATTTTTGCTGCTGCTGCTGTGCCTGGCATCAGTCTCCTGCAGGCACGAGACACGGAGGGGAGGAGAGCGGAGCGCTGCCAAAATCAGCAAGAAAGGCGGAAAGAAAGGGATTGGGGCTGCACGCTGTCTGCGGGTGGCAGTCAGGAAAGGCGGACAATAGACAATAGGTGCAGGAGTTGGCCATTCTGCCCTTCCAGCCTGCACCACCATTCAATATGATCATGGCTGATCATCCTTAATCAGTATCCTGTTCCTGCCTTATCTCCATAACCCTTGATTCCACTATCCTTGAGAGCTCTATCCAACTCTTTCTTAAATGAATCCAGAGACTGGGCCTCCACTGCCCTCTGGGGCAGAGCATTCCACACAGCCACCACTCTCTGGGTGAAGAAGTTTCTCCTCATCTCTGTCCTAAATGGTCTACCCCGTATTTTTAAGCTGTGTCCTCTGTTTCGGCACTCACCCCGCAGCGGAAACATGTTGCCTGCCGCCAGAGTGTCCAATCCTTTGATCATCTTATATGTCTCAACCAGATCCCCTCTCAGTCTTCTAAACTCAAGGGTACACAAGCCCAGTCGCTCCAGTCTTTCAGTGTAAGGTAATCCCGCCATTCCAGGAATTGACCTCGTGAACCTACGCTGCATTCCCTCAATAGCCAGAATGTCTCTCCTCAAATTTGGAGACCAGAACTGCACACAGTACTCCAGGTGTGGTCTCACCAGGGCCCTGTACAGCTGCAGAAGGACCTCTTTGCTTCTATACTCAATCCCTCTTGTTATGAAGGCCAGCATGCTATTAGCCTTCTTCACTACCTGCTGTACCTGCATGCTTACCTTCATTGAGTGGTGTACAAGAACCCCCAGATCTCTCTGTACTGCCCCTTTACCTAAATTGATTCCACTTAGGTGGTAATCTGCCTTCCTGTTCTTGCCACCAAAGTGGATAAGGATCCATTTATCCACGTGAAAGTGCATCTGCCATGCATCTGAGCACTCACCTAACTTGTCCAGGTCACCCTGTAATCTCCTAACATCCTCATCACATTTCACCCTGCCACCCAGCTGATGAAATTTGCGAATGTTATTGCTAATACCATCTTGTATATCCTGAAGATAGATTGTAAAAAGCTGCGGTCCCAGTACTGATCCGTGCGGTACCCCACTGGTCAGTGCCCGGCATTCCGAAATGGAGGGGTGGAGGAGTGTGGAAGGATGAGAGAATGCAGGCTGCGGCCCTATGAAGCAGGGGGAGGGCTTGCAGTTGGCCTGTGTGGGGATGTGGGAGACTACAGGAGCCTGGTGGGCAAGGGCTGGCCTGAAAGGCAGCTGGAGGGACGGAGGGAGGGAAGCACGCACGGAGGAGGAAGAGCAAAGAGAAAAGAGAAAAAAAAGCCAAAGGGGATAAAGAGAAAGAGCAAGAAAGAAAATGTGGCTGGCCAGCACGCCTTGAAGTAGGGAGAAAAGGCAGGGGCCAGCGCCTACGGCCATACTAGTCTGAAAACGCCCGATCTCGTCTGATCTCGGAAGCTAAGCAGACTCAGGCCTGGTTAGTACTTGGATGGGAGACCGCCTGGGAATACCAGGTGCAGTAGGCTTTTTCCGCCAGCAGTGGCTGCTCAAGTCACCCCTCTGCACTTGTCTTGTGCCAGGCAATGGAGCGGCAGGTTATTTTTGCTGCTGCTGCTGTGCCTGGCATCAGTCTCCTGCAGGCACGAGACACGGAGGGGAGGAGAGCGGAGCGCTGCCAAAATCAGCAAGAAAGGCGGAAAGAAAGGGATTGGGGCTGCACGCTGTCTGCGGGTGGCAGTCAGGAAAGGCGGACAATAGACAATAGGTGCAGGAGTTGGCCATTCTGCCCTTCCAGCCTGCACCACCATTCAATATGATCATGGCTGATCATCCTTAATCAGTATCCTGTTCCTGCCTTATCTCCATAACCCTTGATTCCACTATCCTTGAGAGCTCTATCCAACTCTTTCTTAAATGAATCCAGAGACTGGGCCTCCACTGCCCTCTGGGGCAGAGCATTCCACACAGCCACCACTCTCTGGGTGAAGAAGTTTCTCCTCATCTCTGTCCTAAATGGTCTACCCCGTATTTTTAAGCTGTGTCCTCTGTTTCGGCACTCACCCCGCAGCGGAAACATGTTGCCTGCCGCCAGAGTGTCCAATCCTTTGATCATCTTATATGTCTCAACCAGATCCCCTCTCAGTCTTCTAAACTCAAGGGTACACAAGCCCAGTCGCTCCAGTCTTTCAGTGTAAGGTAATCCCGCCATTCCAGGAATTGACCTCGTGAACCTACGCTGCATTCCCTCAATAGCCAGAATGTCTCTCCTCAAATTTGGAGACCAGAACTGCACACAGTACTCCAGGTGTGGTCTCACCAGGGCCCTGTACAGCTGCAGAAGGACCTCTTTGCTTCTATACTCAATCCCTCTTGTTATGAAGGCCAGCATGCTATTAGCCTTCTTCACTACCTGCTGTACCTGCATGCTTACCTTCATTGAGTGGTGTACAAGAACCCCCAGATCTCTCTGTACTGCCCCTTTACCTAAATTGATTCCACTTAGGTGGTAATCTGCCTTCCTGTTCTTGCCACCAAAGTGGATAAGGATCCATTTATCCACGTGAAAGTGCATCTGCCATGCATCTGAGCACTCACCTAACTTGTCCAGGTCACCCTGTAATCTCCTAACATCCTCATCACATTTCACCCTGCCACCCAGCTGATGAAATTTGCGAATGTTATTGCTAATACCATCTTGTATATCCTGAAGATAGATTGTAAAAAGCTGCGGTCCCAGTACTGATCCGTGCGGTACCCCACTGGTCAGTGCCCGGCATTCCGAAATGGAGGGGTGGAGGAGTGTGGAAGGATGAGAGAATGCAGGCTGCGGCCCTATGAAGCAGGGGGAGGGCTTGCAGTTGGCCTGTGTGGGGATGTGGGAGACTACAGGAGCCTGGTGGGCAAGGGCTGGCCTGAAAGGCAGCTGGAGGGACGGAGGGAGGGAAGCACGCACGGAGGAGGAAGAGCAAAGAGAAAAGAGAAAAAAAAGCCAAAGGGGATAAAGAGAAAGAGCAAGAAAGAAAATGTGGCTGGCCAGCACGCCTTGAAGTAGGGAGAAAAGGCAGGGGCCAGCGCCTACGGCCATACTAGTCTGAAAACGCCCGATCTCGTCTGATCTCGGAAGCTAAGCAGACTCAGGCCTGGTTAGTACTTGGATGGGAGACCGCCTGGGAATACCAGGTGCAGTAGGCTTTTTCCGCCAGCAGTGGCTGCTCAAGTCACCCCTCTGCACTTGTCTTGTGCCAGGCAATGGAGCGGCAGGTTATTTTTGCTGCTGCTGCTGTGCCTGGCATCAGTCTCCTGCAGGCACGAGACACGGAGGGGAGGAGAGCGGAGCGCTGCCAAAATCAGCAAGAAAGGCGGAAAGAAAGGGATTGGGGCTGCACGCTGTCTGCGGGTGGCAGTCAGGAAAGGCGGACAATAGACAATAGGTGCAGGAGTTGGCCATTCTGCCCTTCCAGCCTGCACCACCATTCAATATGATCATGGCTGATCATCCTTAATCAGTATCCTGTTCCTGCCTTATCTCCATAACCCTTGATTCCACTATCCTTGAGAGCTCTATCCAACTCTTTCTTAAATGAATCCAGAGACTGGGCCTCCACTGCCCTCTGGGGCAGAGCATTCCACACAGCCACCACTCTCTGGGTGAAGAAGTTTCTCCTCATCTCTGTCCTAAATGGTCTACCCCGTATTTTTAAGCTGTGTCCTCTGTTTCGGCACTCACCCCGCAGCGGAAACATGTTGCCTGCCGCCAGAGTGTCCAATCCTTTGATCATCTTATATGTCTCAACCAGATCCCCTCTCAGTCTTCTAAACTCAAGGGTACACAAGCCCAGTCGCTCCAGTCTTTCAGTGTAAGGTAATCCCGCCATTCCAGGAATTGACCTCGTGAACCTACGCTGCATTCCCTCAATAGCCAGAATGTCTCTCCTCAAATTTGGAGACCAGAACTGCACACAGTACTCCAGGTGTGGTCTCACCAGGGCCCTGTACAGCTGCAGAAGGACCTCTTTGCTTCTATACTCAATCCCTCTTGTTATGAAGGCCAGCATGCTATTAGCCTTCTTCACTACCTGCTGTACCTGCATGCTTACCTTCATTGAGTGGTGTACAAGAACCCCCAGATCTCTCTGTACTGCCCCTTTACCTAAATTGATTCCACTTAGGTGGTAATCTGCCTTCCTGTTCTTGCCACCAAAGTGGATAAGGATCCATTTATCCACGTGAAAGTGCATCTGCCATGCATCTGAGCACTCACCTAACTTGTCCAGGTCACCCTGTAATCTCCTAACATCCTCATCACATTTCACCCTGCCACCCAGCTGATGAAATTTGCGAATGTTATTGCTAATACCATCTTGTATATCCTGAAGATAGATTGTAAAAAGCTGCGGTCCCAGTACTGATCCGTGCGGTACCCCACTGGTCAGTGCCCGGCATTCCGAAATGGAGGGGTGGAGGAGTGTGGAAGGATGAGAGAATGCAGGCTGCGGCCCTATGAAGCAGGGGGAGGGCTTGCAGTTGGCCTGTGTGGGGATGTGGGAGACTACAGGAGCCTGGTGGGCAAGGGCTGGCCTGAAAGGCAGCTGGAGGGACGGAGGGAGGGAAGCACGCACGGAGGAGGAAGAGCAAAGAGAAAAGAGAAAAAAAAGCCAAAGGGGATAAAGAGAAAGAGCAAGAAAGAAAATGTGGCTGGCCAGCACGCCTTGAAGTAGGGAGAAAAGGCAGGGGCCAGCGCCTACGGCCATACTAGTCTGAAAACGCCCGATCTCGTCTGATCTTGGAAGCTAAGCAGACTCAGGCCTGGTTAGTACTTGGATGGGAGACCGCCTGGGAATACCAGGTGCAGTAGGCTTTTTCCGCCAGCAGTGGCTGCTCAAGTCACCCCTCTGCACTTGTCTTGTGCCAGGCAATGGAGCGGCAGGTTATTTTTGCTGCTGCTGCTGTGCCTGGCATCAGTCTCCTGCAGGCACTAGACACGGAGGGGAGGAGAGCGGAGCGCTGCCAAAATCAGCAAGAAAGGCGGAAAGAAAGGGATTGGGGCTGCACGCTGTCTGCGGGTGGCAGTCAGGAAAGGCGGACAATAGACAATAGGTGCAGGAGTTGGCCATTCTGCCCTTCCAGCCTGCACCACCATTCAATATGATCATGGCTGATCATCCTTAATCAGTATCCTGTTCCTGCCTTATCTCCATAACCCTTGATTCCACTATCCTTGAGAGCTCTATCCAA
>NW_028270141.1:142166859-142191859 GCF_037043375.1 Chiloscyllium plagiosum | reverse complement strand
TCTTAAATGAATCCAGAGACTGGGCCTCCACTGCCCTCTGGGGCAGAGCATTCCACACAGCCACCACTCTCTGGGTGAAGAAGTTTCTCCTCATCTCTGTCCTAAATGGTCTACCCCGTATTTTTAAGCTGTGTCCTCTGTTTCGGCACTCACCCCGCAGCGGAAACATGTTGCCTGCCGCCAGAGTGTCCAATCCTTTGATCATCTTATATGTCTCAACCAGATCCCCTCTCAGTCTTCTAAACTCAAGGGTACACAAGCCCAGTCGCTCCAGTCTTTCAGTGTAAGGTAATCCCGCCATTCCAGGAATTGACCTCGTGAACCTACGCTGCATTCCCTCAATAGCCAGAATGTCTCTCCTCAAATTTGGAGACCAGAACTGCACACAGTACTCCAGGTGTGGTCTCACCAGGGCCCTGTACAGCTGCAGAAGGACCTCTTTGCTTCTATACTCAATCCCTCTTGTTATGAAGGCCAGCATGCTATTAGCCTTCTTCACTACCTGCTGTACCTGCATGCTTACCTTCATTGAGTGGTGTACAAGAACCCCCAGATCTCTCTGTACTGCCCCTTTACCTAAATTGATTCCACTTAGGTGGTAATCTGCCTTCCTGTTCTTGCCACCAAAGTGGATAAGGATCCATTTATCCACGTGAAAGTGCATCTGCCATGCATCTGAGCACTCACCTAACTTGTCCAGGTCACCCTGTAATCTCCTAACATCCTCATCACATTTCACCCTGCCACCCAGCTGATGAAATTTGCGAATGTTATTGCTAATACCATCTTGTATATCCTGAAGATAGATTGTAAAAAGCTGCGGTCCCAGTACTGATCCGTGCGGTACCCCACTGGTCAGTGCCCGGCATTCCGAAATGGAGGGGTGGAGGAGTGTGGAAGGATGAGAGAATGCAGGCTGCGGCCCTATGAAGCAGGGGGAGGGCTTGCAGTTGGCCTGTGTGGGGATGTGGGAGACTACAGGAGCCTGGTGGGCAAGGGCTGGCCTGAAAGGCAGCTGGAGGGACGGAGGGAGGGAAGCACGCACGGAGGAGGAAGAGCAAAGAGAAAAGAGAAAAAAAAGCCAAAGGGGATAAAGAGAAAGAGCAAGAAAGAAAATGTGGCTGGCCAGCACGCCTTGAAGTAGGGAGAAAAGGCAGGGGCCAGCGCCTACGGCCATACTAGTCTGAAAACGCCCGATCTCGTCTGATCTCGGAAGCTAAGCAGACTCTGGCCTGGTTAGTACTTGGATGGGAGACCGCCTGGGAATACCAGGTGCAGTAGGCTTTTTCCGCCAGCAGTGGCTGCTCAAGTCACCCCTATGCACTTGTCTTGTGCCAGGCAATGGAGCGGCAGGTTATTTTTGCTGCTGCTGCTGTGCCTGGCATCAGTCTCCTGCAGGCACGAGACACGGAGGGGAGGAGAGCGGAGCGCTGCCAAAATCAGCAAGAAAGGCGGAAAGAAAGGGATTGGGGCTGCACGCTGTCTGCGGGTGGCAGTCAGGAAAGGCGGACAATAGACAATAGGTGCAGGAGTTGGCCATTCTGCCCTTCCAGCCTGCACCACCATTCAATATGATCATGGCTGATCATCCTTAATCAGTATCCTGTTCCTGCCTTATCTCCATAACCCTTGATTCCACTATCCTTGAGAGCTCTATCCAACTCTTTCTTAAATGAATCCAGAGACTGGTCCTCCACTGCCCTCTGGGGCAGAGCATTCCACACAGCCACCACTCTCTGGGTGAAGAAGTTTCTCCTCATCTCTGTCCTAAATGGTCTACCCCGTATTTTTAAGCTGTGTCCTCTGTTTCGGCACTCACCCCGCAGCGGAAACATGTTGCCTGCCGCCAGAGTGTCCAATCCTTTGATCATCTTATATGTCTCAACCAGATCCCCTCTCAGTCTTCTAAACTCAAGGGTACACAAGCCCAGTCGCTCCAGTCTTTCAGTGTAAGGTAATCCCGCCATTCCAGGAATTGACCTCGTGAACCTACGCTGCATTCCCTCAATAGCCAGAATGTCTCTCCTCAAATTTGGAGACCAGAACTGCACACAGTACTCCAGGTGTGGTCTCACCAGGGCCCTGTACAGCTGCAGAAGGACCTCTTTGCTTCTATACTCAATCCCTCTTGTTATGAAGGCCAGCATGCTATTAGCCTTCTTCACTACCTGCTGTACCTGCATGCTTACCTTCATTGAGTGGTGTACAAGAACCCCCAGATCTCTCTGTACTGCCCCTTTACCTAAATTGATTCCACTTAGGTGGTAATCTGCCTTCCTGTTCTTGCCACCAAAGTGGATAAGGATCCATTTATCCACGTGAAAGTGCATCTGCCATGCATCTGAGCACTCACCTAACTTGTCCAGGTCACCCTGTAATCTCCTAACATCCTCATCACATTTCACCCTGCCACCCAGCTGATGAAATTTGCGAATGTTATTGCTAATACCATCTTGTATATCCTGAAGATAGATTGTAAAAAGCTGCGGTCCCAGTACTGATCCGTGCGGTACCCCACTGGTCAGTGCCCGGCATTCCGAAATGGAGGGGTGGAGGAGTGTGGAAGGATGAGAGAATGCAGGCTGCGGCCCTATGAAGCAGGGGGAGGGCTTGCAGTTGGCCTGTGTGGGGATGTGGGAGACTACAGGAGCCTGGTGGGCAAGGGCTGGCCTGAAAGGCAGCTGGAGGGACGGAGGGAGGGAAGCACGCACGGAGGAGGAAGAGCAAAGAGAAAAGAGAAAAAAAAGCCAAAGGGGATAAAGAGAAAGAGCAAGAAAGAAAATGTGGCTGGCCAGCACGCCTTGAAGTAGGGAGAAAAGGCAGGGGCCAGCGCCTACGGCCATACTAGTCTGAAAACGCCCGATCTCGTCTGATCTCGGAAGCTAAGCAGACTCAGGCCTGGTTAGTACTTGGATGGGAGACCGCCTGGGAATACCAGGTGCAGTAGGCTTTTTCCGCCAGCAGTGGCTGCTCAAGTCACCCCTCTGCACTTGTCTTGTGCCAGGCAATGGAGCGGCAGGTTATTTTTGCTGCTGCTGCTGTGCCTGGCATCAGTCTCCTGCAGGCACGAGACACGGAGGGGAGGAGAGCGGAGCGCTGCCAAAATCAGCAAGAAAGGCGGAAAGAAAGGGATTGGGGCTGCACGCTGTCTGCGGGTGGCAGTCAGGAAAGGCGGACAATAGACAATAGGTGCAGGAGTTGGCCATTCTGCCCTTCCAGCCTGCACCACCATTCAATATGATCATGGCTGATCATCCTTAATCAGTATCCTGTTCCTGCCTTATCTCCATAACCCTTGATTCCACTATCCTTGAGAGCTCTATCCAACTCTTTCTTAAATGAATCCAGAGACTGGGCCTCCACTGCCCTCTGGGGCAGAGCATTCCACACAGCCACCACTCTCTGGGTGAAGAAGTTTCTCCTCATCTCTGTCCTAAATGGTCTACCCCGTATTTTTAAGCTGTGTCCTCTGTTTCGGCACTCACCCCGCAGCGGAAACATGTTGCCTGCCGCCAGAGTGTCCAATCCTTTGATCATCTTATATGTCTCAACCAGATCCCCTCTCAGTCTTCTAAACTCAAGGGTACACAAGCCCAGTCGCTCCAGTCTTTCAGTGTAAGGTAATCCCGCCATTCCAGGAATTGACCTCGTGAACCTACGCTGCATTCCCTCAATAGCCAGAATGTCTCTCCTCAAATTTGGAGACCAGAACTGCACACAGTACTCCAGGTGTGGTCTCACCAGGGCCCTGTACAGCTGCAGAAGGACCTCTTTGCTTCTATACTCAATCCCTCTTGTTATGAAGGCCAGCATGCTATTAGCCTTCTTCACTACCTGCTGTACCTGCATGCTTACCTTCATTGAGTGGTGTACAAGAACCCCCAGATCTCTCTGTACTGCCCCTTTACCTAAATTGATTCCACTTAGGTGGTAATCTGCCTTCCTGTTCTTGCCACCAAAGTGGATAAGGATCCATTTATCCACGTGAAAGTGCATCTGCCATGCATCTGAGCACTCACCTAACTTGTCCAGGTCACCCTGTAATCTCCTAACATCCTCATCACATTTCACCCTGCCACCCAGCTGATGAAATTTGCGAATGTTATTGCTAATACCATCTTGTATATCCTGAAGATAGATTGTAAAAAGCTGCGGTCCCAGTACTGATCCGTGCGGTACCCCACTGGTCAGTGCCCGGCATTCCGAAATGGAGGGGTGGAGGAGTGTGGAAGGATGAGAGAATGCAGGCTGCGGCCCTATGAAGCAGGGGGAGGGCTTGCAGTTGGCCTGTGTGGGGATGTGGGAGACTACAGGAGCCTGGTGGGCAAGGGCTGGCCTGAAAGGCAGCTGGAGGGACGGAGGGAGGGAAGCACGCACGGAGGAGGAAGAGCAAAGAGAAAAGAGAAAAAAAAGCCAAAGGGGATAAAGAGAAAGAGCAAGAAAGAAAATGTGGCTGGCCAGCACGCCTTGAAGTAGGGAGAAAAGGCAGGGGCCAGCGCCTACGGCCATACTAGTCTGAAAACGCCCGATCTCGTCTGATCTCGGAAGCTAAGCAGACTCAGGCCTGGTTAGTACTTGGATGGGAGACCGCCTGGGAATACCAGGTGCAGTAGGCTTTTTCCGCCAGCAGTGGCTGCTCAAGTCACCCCGATGCACTTGTCTTGTGCCAGGCAATGGAGCGGCAGGTTATTTTTGCTGCTGCTGCTGTGCCTGGCATCAGTCTCCTGCAGGCACGAGACACGGAGGGGAGGAGAGCGGAGCGCTGCCAAAATCAGCAAGAAAGGCGGAAAGAAAGGGATTGGGGCTGCACGCTGTCTGCGGGTGGCAGTCAGGAAAGGCGGACAATAGACAATAGGTGCAGGAGTTGGCCATTCTGCCCTTCCAGCCTGCACCACCATTCAATATGATCATGGCTGATCATCCTTAATCAGTATCCTGTTCCTGCCTTATCTCCATAACCCTTGATTCCACTATCCTTGAGAGCTCTATCCAACTCTTTCTTAAATGAATCCAGAGACTGGGCCTCCACTGCCCTCTGGGGCAGAGCATTCCACACAGCCACCACTCTCTGGGTGAAGAAGTTTCTCCTCATCTCTGTCCTAAATGGTCTACCCCGTATTTTTAAGCTGTGTCCTCTGTTTCGGCACTCACCCCGCAGCGGAAACATGTTGCCTGCCGCCAGAGTGTCCAATCCTTTGATCATCTTATATGTCTCAACCAGATCCCCTCTCAGTCTTCTAAACTCAAGGGTACACAAGCCCAGTCGCTCCAGTCTTTCAGTGTAAGGTAATCCCGCCATTCCAGGAATTGACCTCGTGAACCTACGCTGCATTCCCTCAATAGCCAGAATGTCTCTCCTCAAATTTGGAGACCAGAACTGCACACAGTACTCCAGGTGTGGTCTCACCAGGGCCCTGTACAGCTGCAGAAGGACCTCTTTGCTTCTATACTCAATCCCTCTTGTTATGAAGGCCAGCATGCTATTAGCCTTCTTCACTACCTGCTGTACCTGCATGCTTACCTTCATTGAGTGGTGTACAAGAACCCCCAGATCTCTCTGTACTGCCCCTTTACCTAAATTGATTCCACTTAGGTGGTAATCTGCCTTCCTGTTCTTGCCACCAAAGTGGATAAGGATCCATTTATCCACGTGAAAGTGCATCTGCCATGCATCTGAGCACTCACCTAACTTGTCCAGGTCACCCTGTAATCTCCTAACATCCTCATCACATTTCACCCTGCCACCCAGCTGATGAAATTTGCGAATGTTATTGCTAATACCATCTTGTATATCCTGAAGATAGATTGTAAAAAGCTGCGGTCCCAGTACTGATCCGTGCGGTACCCCACTGGTCAGTGCCCGGCATTCCGAAATGGAGGGGTGGAGGAGTGTGGAAGGATGAGAGAATGCAGGCTGCGGCCCTATGAAGCAGGGGGAGGGCTTGCAGTTGGCCTGTGTGGGGATGTGGGAGACTACAGGAGCCTGGTGGGCAAGGGCTGGCCTGAAAGGCAGCTGGAGGGACGGAGGGAGGGAAGCACGCACGGAGGAGGAAGAGCAAAGAGAAAAGAGAAAAAAAAGCCAAAGGGGATAAAGAGAAAGAGCAAGAAAGAAAATGTGGCTGGCCAGCACGCCTTGAAGTAGGGAGAAAAGGCAGGGGCCAGCGCCTACGGCCATACTAGTCTGAAAACGCCCGATCTCGTCTGATCTCGGAAGCTAAGCAGACTCAGGCCTGGTTAGTACTTGGATGGGAGACCGCCTGGGAATACCAGGTGCAGTAGGCTTTTTCCGCCAGCAGTGGCTGCTCAAGTCACCCCGATGCACTTGTCTTGTGCCAGGCAATGGAGCGGCAGGTTATTTTTGCTGCTGCTGCTGTGCCTGGCATCAGTCTCCTGCAGGCACGAGACACGGAGGGGAGGAGAGCGGAGCGCTGCCAAAATCAGCAAGAAAGGCGGAAAGAAAGGGATTGGGGCTGCACGCTGTCTGCGGGTGGCAGTCAGGAAAGGCGGACAATAGACAATAGGTGCAGGAGTTGGCCATTCTGCCCTTCCAGCCTGCACCACCATTCAATATGATCATGGCTGATCATCCTTAATCAGTATCCTGTTCCTGCCTTATCTCCATAACCCTTGATTCCACTATCCTTGAGAGCTCTATCCAACTCTTTCTTAAATGAATCCAGAGACTGGGCCTCCACTGCCCTCTGGGGCAGAGCATTCCACACAGCCACCACTCTCTGGGTGAAGAAGTTTCTCCTCATCTCTGTCCTAAATGGTCTACCCCGTATTTTTAAGCTGTGTCCTCTGTTTCGGCACTCACCCCGCAGCGGAAACATGTTGCCTGCCGCCAGAGTGTCCAATCCTTTGATCATCTTATATGTCTCAACCAGATCCCCTCTCAGTCTTCTAAACTCAAGGGTACACAAGCCCAGTCGCTCCAGTCTTTCAGTGTAAGGTAATCCCGCCATTCCAGGAATTGACCTCGTGAACCTACGCTGCATTCCCTCAATAGCCAGAATGTCTCTCCTCAAATTTGGAGACCAGAACTGCACACAGTACTCCAGGTGTGGTCTCATCAGGGCCCTGTACAGCTGCAGAAGGACCTCTTTGCTTCTATACTCAATCCCTCTTGTTATGAAGGCCAGCATGCTATTAGCCTTCTTCACTACCTGCTGTACCTGCATGCTTACCTTCATTGAGTGGTGTACAAGAACCCCCAGATCTCTCTGTACTGCCCCTTTACCTAAATTGATTCCACTTAGGTGGTAATCTGCCTTCCTGTTCTTGCCACCAAAGTGGATAAGGATCCATTTATCCACGTGAAAGTGCATCTGCCATGCATCTGAGCACTCACCTAACTTGTCCAGGTCACCCTGTAATCTCCTAACATCCTCATCACATTTCACCCTGCCACCCAGCTGATGAAATTTGCGAATGTTATTGCTAATACCATCTTGTATATCCTGAAGATAGATTGTAAAAAGCTGCGGTCCCAGTACTGATCCGTGCGGTACCCCACTGGTCAGTGCCCGGCATTCCGAAATGGAGGGGTGGAGGAGTGTGGAAGGATGAGAGAATGCAGGCTGCGGCCCTATGAAGCAGGGGGAGGGCTTGCAGTTGGCCTGTGTGGGGATGTGGGAGACTACAGGAGCCTGGTGGGCAAGGGCTGGCCTGAAAGGCAGCTGGAGGGACGGAGGGAGGGAAGCACGCACGGAGGAGGAAGAGCAAAGAGAAAAGAGAAAAAAAAGCCAAAGGGGATAAAGAGAAAGAGCAAGAAAGAAAATGTGGCTGGCCAGCACGCCTTGAAGTAGGGAGAAAAGGCAGGGGCCAGCGCCTACGGCCATACTAGTCTGAAAACGCCCGATCTCGTCTGATCTCGGAAGCTAAGCAGACTCTGGCCTGGTTAGTACTTGGATGGGAGACCGCCTGGGAATACCAGGTGCAGTAGGCTTTTTCCGCCAGCAGTGGCTGCTCAAGTCACCCCTATGCACTTGTCTTGTGCCAGGCAATGGAGCGGCAGGTTATTTTTGCTGCTGCTGCTGTGCCTGGCATCAGTCTCCTGCAGGCACGAGACACGGAGGGGAGGAGAGCGGAGCGCTGCCAAAATCAGCAAGAAAGGCGGAAAGAAAGGGATTGGGGCTGCACGCTGTCTGCGGGTGGCAGTCAGGAAAGGCGGACAATAGACAATAGGTGCAGGAGTTGGCCATTCTGCCCTTCCAGCCTGCACCACCATTCAATATGATCATGGCTGATCATCCTTAATCAGTATCCTGTTCCTGCCTTATCTCCATAACCCTTGATTCCACTATCCTTGAGAGCTCTATCCAACTCTTTCTTAAATGAATCCAGAGACTGGTCCTCCACTGCCCTCTGGGGCAGAGCATTCCACACAGCCACCACTCTCTGGGTGAAGAAGTTTCTCCTCATCTCTGTCCTAAATGGTCTACCCCGTATTTTTAAGCTGTGTCCTCTGTTTCGGCACTCACCCCGCAGCGGAAACATGTTGCCTGCCGCCAGAGTGTCCAATCCTTTGATCATCTTATATGTCTCAACCAGATCCCCTCTCAGTCTTCTAAACTCAAGGGTACACAAGCCCAGTCGCTCCAGTCTTTCAGTGTAAGGTAATCCCGCCATTCCAGGAATTGACCTCGTGAACCTACGCTGCATTCCCTCAATAGCCAGAATGTCTCTCCTCAAATTTGGAGACCAGAACTGCACACAGTACTCCAGGTGTGGTCTCACCAGGGCCCTGTACAGCTGCAGAAGGACCTCTTTGCTTCTATACTCAATCCCTCTTGTTATGAAGGCCAGCATGCTATTAGCCTTCTTCACTACCTGCTGTACCTGCATGCTTACCTTCATTGAGTGGTGTACAAGAACCCCCAGATCTCTCTGTACTGCCCCTTTACCTAAATTGATTCCACTTAGGTGGTAATCTGCCTTCCTGTTCTTGCCACCAAAGTGGATAAGGATCCATTTATCCACGTGAAAGTGCATCTGCCATGCATCTGAGCACTCACCTAACTTGTCCAGGTCACCCTGTAATCTCCTAACATCCTCATCACATTTCACCCTGCCACCCAGCTGATGAAATTTGCGAATGTTATTGCTAATACCATCTTGTATATCCTGAAGATAGATTGTAAAAAGCTGCGGTCCCAGTACTGATCCGTGCGGTACCCCACTGGTCAGTGCCCGGCATTCCGAAATGGAGGGGTGGAGGAGTGTGGAAGGATGAGAGAATGCAGGCTGCGGCCCTATGAAGCAGGGGGAGGGCTTGCAGTTGGCCTGTGTGGGGATGTGGGAGACTACAGGAGCCTGGTGGGCAAGGGCTGGCCTGAAAGGCAGCTGGAGGGACGGAGGGAGGGAAGCACGCACGGAGGAGGAAGAGCAAAGAGAAAAGAGAAAAAAAAGCCAAAGGGGATAAAGAGAAAGAGCAAGAAAGAAAATGTGGCTGGCCAGCACGCCTTGAAGTAGGGAGAAAAGGCAGGGGCCAGCGCCTACGGCCATACTAGTCTGAAAACGCCCGATCTCGTCTGATCTCGGAAGCTAAGCAGACTCAGGCCTGGTTAGTACTTGGATGGGAGACCGCCTGGGAATACCAGGTGCAGTAGGCTTTTTCCGCCAGCAGTGGCTGCTCAAGTCACCCCTATGCACTTGTCTTGTGCCAGGCAATGGAGCGGCAGGTTATTTTTGCTGCTGCTGCTGCTGTGCCTGGCATCAGTCTCCTGCAGGCACGAGACACGGAGGGGAGGAGAGCGGAGCGCTGCCAAAATCAGCAAGAAAGGCGGAAAGAAAGGGATTGGGGCTGCACGCTGTCTGCGGGTGGCAGTCAGGAAAGGCGGACAATAGACAATAGGTGCAGGAGTTGGCCATTCTGCCCTTCCAGCCTGCACCACCATTCAATATGATCATGGCTGATCATCCTTAATCAGTATCCTGTTCCTGCCTTATCTCCATAACCCTTGATTCCACTATCCTTGAGAGCTCTATCCAACTCTTTCTTAAATGAATCCAGAGACTGGGCCTCCACTGCCCTCTGGGGCAGAGCATTCCACACAGCCACCACTCTCTGGGTGAAGAAGTTTCTCCTCATCTCTGTCCTAAATGGTCTACCCCGTATTTTTAAGCTGTGTCCTCTGTTTCGGCACTCACCCCGCAGCGGAAACATGTTGCCTGCCGCCAGAGTGTCCAATCCTTTGATCATCTTATATGTCTCAACCAGATCCCCTCTCAGTCTTCTAAACTCAAGGGTACACAAGCCCAGTCGCTCCAGTCTTTCAGTGTAAGGTAATCCCGCCATTCCAGGAATTGACCTCGTGAACCTACGCTGCATTCCCTCAATAGCCAGAATGTCTCTCCTCAAATTTGGAGACCAGAACTGCACACAGTACTCCAGGTGTGGTCTCACCAGGGCCCTGTACAGCTGCAGAAGGACCTCTTTGCTTCTATACTCAATCCCTCTTGTTATGAAGGCCAGCATGCTATTAGCCTTCTTCACTACCTGCTGTACCTGCATGCTTACCTTCATTGAGTGGTGTACAAGAACCCCCAGATCTCTCTGTACTGCCCCTTTACCTAAATTGATTCCACTTAGGTGGTAATCTGCCTTCCTGTTCTTGCCACCAAAGTGGATAAGGATCCATTTATCCACGTGAAAGTGCATCTGCCATGCATCTGAGCACTCACCTAACTTGTCCAGGTCACCCTGTAATCTCCTAACATCCTCATCACATTTCACCCTGCCACCCAGCTGATGAAATTTGCGAATGTTATTGCTAATACCATCTTGTATATCCTGAAGATAGATTGTAAAAAGCTGCGGTCCCAGTACTGATCCGTGCGGTACCCCACTGGTCAGTGCCCGGCATTCCGAAATGGAGGGGTGGAGGAGTGTGGAAGGATGAGAGAATGCAGGCTGCGGCCCTATGAAGCAGGGGGAGGGCTTGCAGTTGGCCTGTGTGGGGATGTGGGAGACTACAGGAGCCTGGTGGGCAAGGGCTGGCCTGAAAGGCAGCTGGAGGGACGGAGGGAGGGAAGCACGCACGGAGGAGGAAGAGCAAAGAGAAAAGAGAAAAAAAAGCCAAAGGGGATAAAGAGAAAGAGCAAGAAAGAAAATGTGGCTGGCCAGCACGCCTTGAAGTAGGGAGAAAAGGCAGGGGCCAGCGCCTACGGCCATACTAGTCTGAAAACGCCCGATCTCGTCTGATCTCGGAAGCTAAGCAGACTCAGGCCTGGTTAGTACTTGGATGGGAGACCGCCTGGGAATACCAGGTGCAGTAGGCTTTTTCCGCCAGCAGTGGCTGCTCAAGTCACCCCTCTGCACTTGTCTTGTGCCAGGCAATGGAGCGGCAGGTTATTTTTGCTGCTGCTGCTGTGCCTGGCATCAGTCTCCTGCAGGCACGAGACACGGAGGGGAGGAGAGCGGAGCGCTGCCAAAATCAGCAAGAAAGGCGGAAAGAAAGGGATTGGGGCTGCACGCTGTCTGCGGGTGGCAGTCAGGAAAGGCGGACAATAGACAATAGGTGCAGGAGTTGGCCATTCTGCCCTTCCAGCCTGCACCACCATTCAATATGATCATGGCTGATCATCCTTAATCAGTATCCTGTTCCTGCCTTATCTCCATAACCCTTGATTCCACTATCCTTGAGAGCTCTATCCAACTCTTTCTTAAATGAATCCAGAGACTGGGCCTCCACTGCCCTCTGGGGCAGAGCATTCCACACAGCCACCACTCTCTGGGTGAAGAAGTTTCTCCTCATCTCTGTCCTAAATGGTCTACCCCGTATTTTTAAGCTGTGTCCTCTGTTTCGGCACTCACCCCGCAGCGGAAACATGTTGCCTGCCGCCAGAGTGTCCAATCCTTTGATCATCTTATATGTCTCAACCAGATCCCCTCTCAGTCTTCTAAACTCAAGGGTACACAAGCCCAGTCGCTCCAGTCTTTCAGTGTAAGGTAATCCCGCCATTCCAGGAATTGACCTCGTGAACCTACGCTGCATTCCCTCAATAGCCAGAATGTCTCTCCTCAAATTTGGAGACCAGAACTGCACACAGTACTCCAGGTGTGGTCTCACCAGGGCCCTGTACAGCTGCAGAAGGACCTCTTTGCTTCTATACTCAATCCCTCTTGTTATGAAGGCCAGCATGCTATTAGCCTTCTTCACTACCTGCTGTACCTGCATGCTTACCTTCATTGAGTGGTGTACAAGAACCCCCAGATCTCTCTGTACTGCCCCTTTACCTAAATTGATTCCACTTAGGTGGTAATCTGCCTTCCTGTTCTTGCCACCAAAGTGGATAAGGATCCATTTATCCACGTGAAAGTGCATCTGCCATGCATCTGAGCACTCACCTAACTTGTCCAGGTCACCCTGTAATCTCCTAACATCCTCATCACATTTCACCCTGCCACCCAGCTGATGAAATTTGCGAATGTTATTGCTAATACCATCTTGTATATCCTGAAGATAGATTGTAAAAAGCTGCGGTCCCAGTACTGATCCGTGCGGTACCCCACTGGTCAGTGCCCGGCATTCCGAAATGGAGGGGTGGAGGAGTGTGGAAGGATGAGAGAATGCAGGCTGCGGCCCTATGAAGCAGGGGGAGGGCTTGCAGTTGGCCTGTGTGGGGATGTGGGAGACTACAGGAGCCTGGTGGGCAAGGGCTGGCCTGAAAGGCAGCTGGAGGGACGGAGGGAGGGAAGCACGCACGGAGGAGGAAGAGCAAAGAGAAAAGAGAAAAAAAAGCCAAAGGGGATAAAGAGAAAGAGCAAGAAAGAAAATGTGGCTGGCCAGCACGCCTTGAAGTAGGGAGAAAAGGCAGGGGCCAGCGCCTACGGCCATACTAGTCTGAAAACGCCCGATCTCGTCTGATCTCGGAAGCTAAGCAGACTCAGGCCTGGTTAGTACTTGGATGGGAGACCGCCTGGGAATACCAGGTGCAGTAGGCTTTTTCCGCCAGCAGTGGCTGCTCAAGTCACCCCTATGCACTTGTCTTGTGCCAGGCAATGGAGCGGCAGGTTATTTTTGCTGCTGCTGCTGTGCCTGGCATCAGTCTCCTGCAGGCACGAGACACGGAGGGGAGGAGAGCGGAGCGCTGCCAAAATCAGCAAGAAAGGCGGAAAGAAAGGGATTGGGGCTGCACGCTGTCTGCGGGTGGCAGTCAGGAAAGGCGGACAATAGACAATAGGTGCAGGAGTTGGCCATTCTGCCCTTCCAGCCTGCACCACCATTCAATATGATCATGGCTGATCATCCTTAATCAGTATCCTGTTCCTGCCTTATCTCCATAACCCTTGATTCCACTATCCTTGAGAGCTCTATCCAACTCTTTCTTAAATGAATCCAGAGACTGGGCCTCCACTGCCCTCTGGGGCAGAGCATTCCACACAGCCACCACTCTCTGGGTGAAGAAGTTTCTCCTCATCTCTGTCCTAAATGGTCTACCCCGTATTTTTAAGCTGTGTCCTCTGTTTCGGCACTCACCCCGCAGCGGAAACATGTTGCCTGCCGCCAGAGTGTCCAATCCTTTGATCATCTTATATGTCTCAACCAGATCCCCTCTCAGTCTTCTAAACTCAAGGGTACACAAGCCCAGTCGCTCCAGTCTTTCAGTGTAAGGTAATCCCGCCATTCCAGGAATTGACCTCGTGAACCTACGCTGCATTCCCTCAATAGCCAGAATGTCTCTCCTCAAATTTGGAGACCAGAACTGCACACAGTACTCCAGGTGTGGTCTCACCAGGGCCCTGTACAGCTGCAGAAGGACCTCTTTGCTTCTATACTCAATCCCTCTTGTTATGAAGGCCAGCATGCTATTAGCCTTCTTCACTACCTGCTGTACCTGCATGCTTACCTTCATTGAGTGGTGTACAAGAACCCCCAGATCTCTCTGTACTGCCCCTTTACCTAAATTGATTCCACTTAGGTGGTAATCTGCCTTCCTGTTCTTGCCACCAAAGTGGATAAGGATCCATTTATCCACGTGAAAGTGCATCTGCCATGCATCTGAGCACTCACCTAACTTGTCCAGGTCACCCTGTAATCTCCTAACATCCTCATCACATTTCACCCTGCCACCCAGCTGATGAAATTTGCGAATATTATTGCTAATACCATCTTGTATATCCTGAAGATAGATTGTAAAAAGCTGCGGTCCCAGTACTGATCCGTGCGGTACCCCACTGGTCAGTGCCCGGCATTCCGAAATGGAGGGGTGGAGGAGTGTGGAAGGATGAGAGAATGCAGGCTGCGGCCCTATGAAGCAGGGGGAGGGCTTGCAGTTGGCCTGTGTGGGGATGTGGGAGACTACAGGAGCCTGGTGGGCAAGGGCTGGCTGAAAGGCAGCTGGAGGGACGGAGGGAGGGAAGCACGCACGGAGGAGGAAGAGCAAAGAGAAAAGAGAAAAAAAAGCCAAAGGGGATAAAGAGAAAGAGCAAGAAAGAAAATGTGGCTGGCCAGCACGCCTTGAAGTAGGGAGAAAAGGCAGGGGCCAGCGCCTACGGCCATACTAGTCTGAAAACGCCCGATCTCGTCTGATCTTGGAAGCTAAGCAGACTCAGGCCTGGTTAGTACTTGGATGGGAGACCGCCTGGGAATACCAGGTGCAGTAGGCTTTTTCCGCCAGCAGTGGCTGCTCAAGTCACCCCTCTGCACTTGTCTTGTGCCAGGCAATGGAGCGGCAGGTTATTTTTGCGGCTGCTGCTGTGCCTGGCATCAGTCTCCTGCAGGCACGAGACACGGAGGGGAGGAGAGCGGAGCGCTGCCAAAATCAGCAAGAAAGGCGGAAAGAAAGGGATTGGGGCTGCACGCTGTCTGCGGGTGGCAGTCAGGAAAGGCGGACAATAGACAATAGGTGCAGGAGTTGGCCATTCTGCCCTTCCAGCCTGCACCACCATTCAATATGATCATGGCTGATCATCCTTAATCAGTATCCTGTTCCTGCCTTATCTCCATAACCCTTGATTCCACTATCCTTGAGAGCTCTATCCAACTCTTTCTTAAATGAATCCAGAGACTGGGCCTCCACTGCCCTCTGGGGCAGAGCATTCCACACAGCCACCACTCTCTGGGTGAAGAAGTTTCTCCTCATCTCTGTCCTAAATGGTCTACCCCGTATTTTTAAGCTGTGTCCTCTGTTTCGGCACTCACCCCGCAGCGGAAACATGTTGCCTGCCGCCAGAGTGTCCAATCCTTTGATCATCTTATATGTCTCAACCAGATCCCCTCTCAGTCTTCTAAACTCAAGGGTACACAAGCCCAGTCGCTCCAGTCTTTCAGTGTAAGGTAATCCCGCCATTCCAGGAATTGACCTCGTGAACCTACGCTGCATTCCCTCAATAGCCAGAATGTCTCTCCTCAAATTTGGAGACCAGAACTGCACACAGTACTCCAGGTGTGGTCTCACCAGGGCCCTGTACAGCTGCAGAAGGACCTCTTTGCTTCTATACTCAATCCCTCTTGTTATGAAGGCCAGCATGCTATTAGCCTTCTTCACTACCTGCTGTACCTGCATGCTTACCTTCATTGAGTGGTGTACAAGAACCCCCAGATCTCTCTGTACTGCCCCTTTACCTAAATTGATTCCACTTAGGTGGTAATCTGCCTTCCTGTTCTTGCCACCAAAGTGGATAAGGATCCATTTATCCACGTGAAAGTGCATCTGCCATGCATCTGAGCACTCACCTAACTTGTCCAGGTCACCCTGTAATCTCCTAACATCCTCATCACATTTCACCCTGCCACCCAGCTGATGAAATTTGCGAATATTATTGCTAATACCATCTTGTATATCCTGAAGATAGATTGTAAAAAGCTGCGGTCCCAGTACTGATCCGTGCGGTACCCCACTGGTCAGTGCCCGGCATTCCGAAATGGAGGGGTGGAGGAGTGTGGAAGGATGAGAGAATGCAGGCTGCGGCCCTATGAAGCAGGGGGAGGGCTTGCAGTTGGCCTGTGTGGGGATGTGGGAGACTACAGGAGCCTGGTGGGCAAGGGCTGGCTGAAAGGCAGCTGGAGGGACGGAGGGAGGGAAGCACGCACGGAGGAGGAAGAGCAAAGAGAAAAGAGAAAAAAAAGCCAAAGGGGATAAAGAGAAAGAGCAAGAAAGAAAATGTGGCTGGCCAGCACGCCTTGAAGTAGGGAGAAAAGGCAGGGGCCAGCGCCTACGGCCGTACTAGTCTGAAAACGCCCGATCTCGTCTGATCTCGGAAGCTAAGCAGACTCAGGCTTGGTTAGTACTTGGATGGGAGACCGCCTGGGAATACCAGGTGCAGTAGGCTTTTTCCGCCAGCAGTGGCTGCTCAAGTCACCCCTCTGCACTTGTCTTGTGCCAGGCAATGGAGCGGCAGGTTATTTTTGCGGCTGCTGCTGTGCCTGGCATCAGTCTCCTGCAGGCACGAGACACGGAGGGGAGGAGAGCGGAGCGCTGCCAAAATCAGCAAGAAAGGCGGAAAGAAAGGGATTGGGGCTGCACGCTGTCTGCGGGTGGCAGTCAGGAAAGGCGGACAATAGACAATAGGTGCAGGAGTTGGCCATTCTGCCCTTCCAGCCTGCACCACCATTCAATATGATCATGGCTGATCATCCTTAATCAGTATCCTGTTCCTGCCTTATCTCCATAACCCTTGATTCCACTATCCTTGAGAGCTCTATCCAACTCTTTCTTAAATGAATCCAGAGACTGGGCCTCCACTGCCCTCTGGGGCAGAGCATTCCACACAGCCACCACTCTCTGGGTGAAGAAGTTTCTCCTCATCTCTGTCCTAAATGGTCTACCCCGTATTTTTAAGCTGTGTCCTCTGTTTCGGCACTCACCCCGCAGCGGAAACATGTTGCCTGCCGCCAGAGTGTCCAATCCTTTGATCATCTTATATGTCTCAACCAGATCCCCTCTCAGTCTTCTAAACTCAAGGGTACACAAGCCCAGTCGCTCCAGTCTTTCAGTGTAAGGTAATCCCGCCATTCCAGGAATTGACCTCGTGAACCTACGCTGCATTCCCTCAATAGCCAGAATGTCTCTCCTCAAATTTGGAGACCAGAACTGCACACAGTACTCCAGGTGTGGTCTCACCAGGGCCCTGTACAGCTGCAGAAGGACCTCTTTGCTTCTATACTCAATCCCTCTTGTTATGAAGGCCAGCATGCTATTAGCCTTCTTCACTACCTGCTGTACCTGCATGCTTACCTTCATTGAGTGGTGTACAAGAACCCCCAGATCTCTCTGTACTGCCCCTTTACCTAAATTGATTCCACTTAGGTGGTAATCTGCCTTCCTGTTCTTGCCACCAAAGTGGATAAGGATCCATTTATCCACGTGAAAGTGCATCTGCCATGCATCTGAGCACTCACCTAACTTGTCCAGGTCACCCTGTAATCTCCTAACATCCTCATCACATTTCACCCTGCCACCCAGCTGATGAAATTTGCGAATGTTATTGCTAATACCATCTTGTATATCCTGAAGATAGATTGTAAAAAGCTGCGGTCCCAGTACTGATCCGTGCGGTACCCCACTGGTCAGTGCCCGGCATTCCGAAATGGAGGGGTGGAGGAGTGTGGAAGGATGAGAGAATGCAGGCTGCGGCCCTATGAAGCAGGGGGAGGGCTTGCAGTTGGCCTGTGTGGGGATGTGGGAGACTACAGGAGCCTGGTGGGCAAGGGCTGGCTGAAAGGCAGCTGGAGGGACGGAGGGAGGGAAGCACGCACGGAGGAGGAAGAGCAAAGAGAAAAGAGAAAAAAAAGCCAAAGGGGATAAAGAGAAAGAGCAAGAAAGAAAATGTGGCTGGCCAGCACGCCTTGAAGTAGGGAGAAAAGGCAGGGGCCAGCGCCTACGGCCATACTAGTCTGAAAACGTCTAATCTCGGAAGCTAAGCAGACTCAGGCCTGGTTAGTACTTGGATGGGAGACCGCCTGGGAATACCAGGTGCAGTAGGCTTTTTCCGCCAGCAGTGGCTGCTCAAGTCACCCCTCTGCACTTGTCTTGTGCCAGGCAATGGAGCGGCAGGTTATTTTTGCTGCTGCTGCTGTGCCTGGCATCAGTCTCCTGCAGGCACGAGACACGGAGGGGAGGAGAGCGGAGCGCTGCCAAAATCAGCAAGAAAGGCGGAAAGAAAGGGATTGGGGCTGCACGCTGTCTGCGGGTGGCAGTCAGGAAAGGCGGACAATAGACAATAGGTGCAGGAGTTGGCCATTCTGCCCTTCCAGCCTGCACCACCATTCAATATGATCATGGCTGATCATCCTTAATCAGTATCCTGTTCCTGCCTTATCTCCATAACCCTTGATTCCACTATCCTTGAGAGCTCTATCCAACTCTTTCTTAAATGAATCCAGAGACTGGGCCTCCACTGCCCTCTGGGGCAGAGCATTCCACACAGCCACCACTCTCTGGGTGAAGAAGTTTCTCCTCATCTCTGTCCTAAATGGTCTACCCCGTATTTTTAAGCTGTGTCCTCTGTTTCGGCACTCACCCCGCAGCGGAAACATGTTGCCTGCCGCCAGAGTGTCCAATCCTTTGATCATCTTATATGTCTCAACCAGATCCCCTCTCAGTCTTCTAAACTCAAGGGTACACAAGCCCAGTCGCTCCAGTCTTTCAGTGTAAGGTAATCCCGCCATTCCAGGAATTGACCTCGTGTACCTACGCTGCATTCCCTCAATAGCCAGAATGTCTCTCCTCAAATTTGGAGACCAGAACTGCACACAGTACTCCAGGTGTGGTCTCACCAGGGCCCTGTACAGCTGCAGAAGGACCTCTTTGCTTCTATACTCAATCCCTCTTGTTATGAAGGCCAGCATGCTATTAGCCTTCTTCACTACCTGCTGTACCTGCATGCTTACCTTCATTGAGTGGTGTACAAGAACCCCCAGATCTCTCTGTACTGCCCCTTTACCTAAATTGATTCCACTTAGGTGGTAATCTGCCTTCCTGTTCTTGCCACCAAAGTGGATAAGGATCCATTTATCCACGTGAAAGTGCATCTGCCATGCATCTGAGCACTCACCTAACTTGTCCAGGTCACCCTGTAATCTCCTAACATCCTCATCACATTTCACCCTGCCACCCAGCTGATGAAATTTGCGAATGTTATTGCTAATACCATCTTGTATATCCTGAAGATAGATTGTAAAAAGCTGCGGTCCCAGTACTGATCCGTGCGGTACCCCACTGGTCAGTGCCCGGCATTCCGAAATGGAGGGGTGGAGGAGTGTGGAAGGATGAGAGAATGCAGGCTGCGGCCCTATGAAGCAGGGGGAGGGCTTGCAGTTGGCCTGTGTGGGGATGTGGGAGACTACAGGAGCCTGGTGGGCAAGGGCTGGCTGAAAGGCAGCTGGAGGGACGGAGGGAGGGAAGCACGCACGGAGGAGGAAGAGCAAAGAGAAAAGAGAAAAAAAAGCCAAAGGGGATAAAGAGAAAGAGCAACAAAGAAAATGTGGCTGGCCAGCACGCCTTGAAGTAGGGAGAAAAGGGAGGGGCCAGCGCCTGCGGCCATACTAGTCTGAAAACGCCTGATCTCGGAAGCTAAGCAGACTCAGGCCTGGTTAGTACTTGGATGGGAAACCGCCTGGGAATACCAGGTGCAGTAGGCTTTTTCCGCCAGCAGTGGCTGCTCAAGTCACCCCTCTGCACTTGTCTTGTGCCAGGCAATGGAGCGGCAGGTTATTTTTGCTGCTGCTGCTGTGCCTGGCATCAGTCTCCTGCAGGCACGAGACACGGAGGGGAGGAGAGCGGAGCGCTGCCAAAATCAGCAAGAAAGGCGGAAAGAAAGGGATTGGGGCTGCACGCTGTCTGCGGGTGGCAGTCAGGAAAGGCGGACAATAGACAATAGGTGCAGGAGTTGGCCATTCTGCCCTTCCAGCCTGCACCACCATTCAATATGATCATGGCTGATCATCCTTAATCAGTATCCTGTTCCTGCCTTATCTCCATAACCCTTGATTCCAATATCCTTGAGAGCTCTATCCAACTCTTTCTTAAATGAATCCAGAGACTGGGCCTCCACTGCCCTCTGGGGCAGAGCATTCCACACAGCCACCACTCTCTGGGTGAAGAAGTTTCTCCTCATCTCTGTCCTAAATGGTCTACCCCGTATTTTTAAGCTGTGTCCTCTGTTTCGGCACTCACCCCGCAGCGGAAACATGTTGCCTGCCGCCAGAGTGTCCAATCCTTTGATCATCTTATATGTCTCAACCAGATCCCCTCTCAGTCTTCTAAACTCAAGGGTAAACAAGCCCAGTCGCTCCAGTCTTTCAGTGTAAGGTAATCCCGCCATTCCAGGAATTGACCTCGTGAACCTACGCTGCATTCCCTCAATAGCCAGAATGTCTCTCCTCAAATTTGGAGACCAGAACTGCACACAGTACTCCAGGTGTGGTCTCACCAGGGCCCTGTACAGCTGCAGAAGGACCTCTTTGCTTCTATACTCAATCCCTCTTGTTATGAAGGCCAGCATGCTATTAGCCTTCTTCACTACCTGCTGTACCTGCATGCTTACCTTCATTGAGTGGTGTACAAGAACCCCCAGATCTCTCTGTACTGCCCCTTTACCTAAATTGATTCCACTTAGGTGGTAATCTGCCTTCCTGTTCTTGCCACCAAAGTGGATAAGGATCCATTTATCCACGTGAAAGTGCATCTGCCATGCATCTGAGCACTCACCTAACTTGTCCAGGTCACCCTGTAATCTCCTAACATCCTCATCACATTTCACCCTGCCACCCAGCTGATGAAATTTGCGAATGTTATTGCTAATACCATCTTGTATATCCTGAAGATAGATTGTAAAAAGCTGCGGTCCCAGTACTGATCCGTGCGGTACCCCACTGGTCAGTGCCCGGCATTCCGAAATGGAGGGGTGGAGGAGTGTGGAAGGATGAGAGAATGCAGGCTGCGGCCCTATGAAGCAGGGGGAGGGCTTGCAGTTGGCCTGTGTGGGGATGTGGGAGACTACAGGAGCCTGGTGGGCAAGGGCTGGCCTGAAAGGCAGCTGGAGGGACGGAGGGAGGGAAGCACGCACGGAGGAGGAAGAGCAAAGAGAAAAGAGAAAAAAAAGCCAAAGGGGATAAAGAGAAAGAGCAAGAAAGAAAATGTGGCTGGCCAGCACGCCTTGAAGTAGGGAGAAAAGGCAGGGGCCAGCGCCTACGGCCATACTAGTCTGAAAACGCCTGATCTCGTCTGATCTCGGAAGCTAAGCTGACTCAGGCCTGGTTAGTACTTGGATGGGAGACCGCCTGGGAATACCAGGTGCAGTAGGCTTTTTCCGCCAGCAGTGGCTGCTCAAGTCACCCCTCTGCACTTGTCTTGTGCCAGGCAATGGAGCGGCAGGTTATTTTTGCTGCTGCTGCTGTGCCTGGCATCAGTCTCCTGCAGGCACGAGACACGGAGGGGAGGAGAGCGGAGCGCTGCCAAAATCAGCAAGAAAGGCGGAAAGAAAGGGATTGGGGCTGCACGCTGTCTGCGGGTGGCAGTCAGGAAAGGCGGACAATAGACAATAGGTGCAGGAGTTGGCCATTCTGCCCTTCCAGCCTGCACCACCATTCAATATGATCATGGCTGATCATCCTTAATCAGTATCCTGTTCCTGCCTTATCTCCATAACCCTTGATTCCACTATCCTTGAGAGCTCTATCCAACTCTTTCTTAAATGAATCCAGAGACTGGGCCTCCACTGCCCTCTGGGGCAGAGCATTCCACACAGCCACCACTCTCTGGGTGAAGAAGTTTCTCCTCATCTCTGTCCTAAATGGTCTACCCCGTATTTTTAAGCTGTGTCCTCTGTTTCGGCACTCACCCCGCAGCGGAAACATGTTGCCTGCCGCCAGAGTGTCCAATCCTTTGATCATCTTATATGTCTCAACCAGATCCCCTCTCAGTCTTCTAAACTCAAGGGTACACAAGCCCAGTCGCTCCAGTCTTTCAGTGTAAGGTAATCCCGCCATTCCAGGAATTGACCTCGTGAACCTACGCTGCATTCCCTCAATAGCCAGAATGTCTCTCCTCAAATTTGGAGACCAGAACTGCACACAGTACTCCAGGTGTGGTCTCACCAGGGCCCTGTACAGCTGCAGAAGGACCTCTTTGCTTCTATACTCAATCCCTCTTGTTATGAAGGCCAGCATGCTATTAGCCTTCTTCACTACCTGCTGTACCTGCATGCTTACCTTCATTGAGTGGTGTACAAGAACCCCCAGATCTCTCTGTACTGCCCCTTTACCTAAATTGATTCCACTTAGGTGGTAATCTGCCTTCCTGTTCTTGCCACCAAAGTGGATAAGGATCCATTTATCCACGTGAAAGTGCATCTGCCATGCATCTGAGCACTCACCTAACTTGTCCAGGTCACCCTGTAATCTCCTAACATCCTCATCACATTTCACCCTGCCACCCAGCTGATGAAATTTGCGAATGTTATTGCTAATACCATCTTGTATATCCTGAAGATAGATTGTAAAAAGCTGCGGTCCCAGTACTGATCCGTGCGGTACCCCACTGGTCAGTGCCCGGCATTCCGAAATGGAGGGGTGGAGGAGTGTGGAAGGATGAGAGAATGCAGGCTGCGGCCCTATGAAGCAGGGGGAGGGCTTGCAGTTGGCCTGTGTGGGGATGTGGGAGACTACAGGAGCCTGGTGGGCAAGGGCTGGCTGAAAGGCAGCTGGAGGGACGGAGGGAGGGAAGCACGCACGGAGGAGGAAGAGCAAAGAGAAAAGAGAAAAAAAAGCCAAAGGGGATAAAGAGAAAGAGCAAGAAAGAAAATGTGGCTGGCCAGCACGCCTTGAAGTAGGGAGAAAAGGCAGGGGCCAGCGCCTACGGCCATACTAGTCTGAAAACGTCTAATCTCGGAAGCTAAGCAGACTCAGGCCTGGTTAGTACTTGGATGGGAGACCGCCTGGGAATACCAGGTGCAGTAGGCTTTTTCCGCCAGCAGTGGCTGCTCAAGTCACCCCTCTGCACTTGTCTTGTGCCAGGCAATGGAGCGGCAGGTTATTTTTGCTGCTGCTGCTGTGCCTGGCATCAGTCTCCTGCAGGCACGAGACACGGAGGGGAGGAGAGCGGAGCGCTGCCAAAATCAGCAAGAAAGGCGGAAAGAAAGGGATTGGGGCTGCACGCTGTCTGCGGGTGGCAGTCAGGAAAGGCGGACAATAGACAATAGGTGCAGGAGTTGGCCATTCTGCCCTTCCAGCCTGCACCACCATTCAATATGATCATGGCTGATCATCCTTAATCAGTATCCTGTTCCTGCCTTATCTCCATAACCCTTGATTCCACTATCCTTGAGAGCTCTATCCAACTCTTTCTTAAATGAATCCAGAGACTGGGCCTCCACTGCCCTCTGGGGCAGAGCATTCCACACAGCCACCACTCTCTGGGTGAAGAAGTTTCTCCTCATCTCTGTCCTAAATGGTCTACCCCGTATTTTTAAGCTGTGTCCTCTGTTTCGGCACTCACCCCGCAGCGGAAACATGTTGCCTGCCGCCAGAGTGTCCAATCCTTTGATCATCTTATATGTCTCAACCAGATCCCCTCTCAGTCTTCTAAACTCAAGGGTACACAAGCCCAGTCGCTCCAGTCTTTCAGTGTAAGGTAATCCCGCCATTCCAGGAATTGACCTCGTGTACCTACGCTGCATTCCCTCAATAGCCAGAATGTCTCTCCTCAAATTTGGAGACCAGAACTGCACACAGTACTCCAGGTGTGGTCTCACCAGGGCCCTGTACAGCTGCAGAAGGACCTCTTTGCTTCTATACTCAATCCCTCTTGTTATGAAGGCCAGCATGCTATTAGCCTTCTTCACTACCTGCTGTACCTGCATGCTTACCTTCATTGAGTGGTGTACAAGAACCCCCAGATCTCTCTGTACTGCCCCTTTACCTAAATTGATTCCACTTAGGTGGTAATCTGCCTTCCTGTTCTTGCCACCAAAGTGGATAAGGATCCATTTATCCACGTGAAAGTGCATCTGCCATGCATCTGAGCACTCACCTAACTTGTCCAGGTCACCCTGTAATCTCCTAACATCCTCATCACATTTCACCCTGCCACCCAGCTGATGAAATTTGCGAATGTTATTGCTAATACCATCTTGTATATCCTGAAGATAGATTGTAAAAAGCTGCGGTCCCAGTACTGATCCGTGCGGTACCCCACTGGTCAGTGCCCGGCATTCCGAAATGGAGGGGTGGAGGAGTGTGGAAGGATGAGAGAATGCAGGCTGCGGCCCTATGAAGCAGGGGGAGGGCTTGCAGTTGGCCTGTGTGGGGATGTGGGAGACTACAGGAGCCTGGTGGGCAAGGGCTGGCCTGAAAGGCAGCTGGAGGGACGGAGGGAGGGAAGCACGCACGGAGGAGGAAGAGCAAAGAGAAAAGAGAAAAAAAAGCCAAAGGGGATAAAGAGAAAGAGCAAGAAAGAAAATGTGGCTGGCCAGCACGCCTTGAAGTAGGGAGAAAAGGCAGGGGCCAGCGCCTACGGCCATACTAGTCTGAAAACGCCCGATCTCGTCTGATCTCGGAAGCTAAGCAGACTCAGGCCTGGTTAGTACTTGGATGGGAGACCGCCTGGGAATACCAGGTGCAGTAGGCTTTTTCCGCCAGCAGTGGCTGCTCAAGTCACCCCTCTGCACTTGTCTTGTGCCAGGCAATGGAGCGGCAGGTTATTTTTGCTGCTGCTGCTGTGCCTGGCATCAGTCTCCTGCAGGCACGAGACACGGAGGGGAGGAGAGCGGAGCGCTGCCAAAATCAGCAAGAAAGGCGGAAAGAAAGGGATTGGGGCTGCACGCTGTCTGCGGGTGGCAGTCAGGAAAGGCGGACAATAGACAATAGGTGCAGGAGTTGGCTATTCTGCCCTTCCAGCCTGCACCACCATTCAATATGATCATGGCTGATCATCCTTAATCAGTATCCTGTTCCTGCCTTATCTCCATAACCCTTGATTCCACTATCCTTGAGAGCTCTATCCAACTCTTTCTTAAATGAATCCAGAGACTGGGCCTCCACTGCCCTCTGGG